>NC_137024.1:1928937-2083937 GCF_032717465.1 Coenobita brevimanus | reverse complement strand
AGTTCTAGCCACAGGTTCATCTCAAATGTGAACTCGGTGGACTGGAGGCTGAAGTTGCTCTCCTCCTGCAGTCCACCATCCACCTTTCGGGCGGGAAAAGGGAGCTGAGAAACGTTGTACAGCAGGGCAGGGCAGCCGCTTGGTTCTAGCAGTGCCACCACATGAAGGCGTCCCTCTCCAGCACCAGGAAAATGGGTAAACGAAGCGTGTATCTAACCCCTCCAATTCGTTGAGTCTCCCCTAAGCTGAACATCGCGAAACGGTAGCGAAAAAAAACAGAAAATGTATATCGCTGAACTGAAAGGATTACCATGCGAGGTCTCACACTCTGTTCACTCTAGACGTAAAATTGCCATCTATCTATCTTAAATACTCAGCTATAACAAGAGATTAAAGCTAGAATATGGGGCTAGTCACGAAGAAGTGGTATGGAAAGGATGTTGAGCCATAGTATTGTCCTTCTCTGCCACTGAGTTACCATATACAACCTGCACGACAAACATCTCCGTCTACTTAAAATGAATGCACTATAGGCGGAGTTTTTTTGCCCTTTTACAGTTTATGTCCCGTAGCTCAATGGCAGAATAAGGCAACAGTACGGCTCAGCATCCTTTCCATAGCACTTCTTCGTGACTGTCGCCATATTCAAATGTCACTCCCTTGCTACAGTCAACATTCAAGATGGAAAGACGGGAATTTTACGCCTCCCAGATAAAATGAGCAGATTAGTGATTATTTTGTGCCCTCTTCCTTTCTTAGATCCTCGTTCACTTTAATTCAGTGCTCCCTGTAGCGATGGAAAACAATATTGCATAACCACGAACTAAGCGAATTGTAGATGACCTTGATCGCTGTAACACATATTTAGCTATTTATTTTGTACCTTACACCTCAGTGTCCTTTCGTACAGTACGCCATTAAGACAAAGCACTTCGCTATTAAAACATTATAGAAAATATCAGGGTGTAATAAGCGAAAGTATTATCCAAGGAAGGGATCGAAAACCTCTTTGTCACCAAGAATAGAGGTTGCAATACTTCTCCTGGTCAATCCACACCTCCAGAAAACTCTCGATTATTTACCCTCCCCCTCTGTAACTCCCAAAGAGCGGATTCTCCCTCTCTCTGGGGTGTTGTTTTAAATAATTGTAGAGGCTAGAGTTAGTAGTGTACTACCTCTAGATTCCAGAATTTCTAGTCTTCATTTAGCCGTACTTTTATTTTAACGTGTAACGGCAAGATATTTAGTGGTATGGACATTATTACAATGGTTTAGGAATATCAGTGGCGTACCTGAGGGGGGGGGGGGGCAGGAGGAGGCTGTTTGAAACTGCCCCCCGGGCCCCCAATTGAGGGGGGCGCCAAAAAAAAATAAAAATTTATACGCGTTTTTATTAATATTTAATTATTTAATTTGTGTGTTATTCTCTATCCTGAGATTAGGCTCAGAATAATAATTGTACACACTTCCCTAATTAAAACTGTTAATGTAGCCCGATCTGCTTATATCTTGACTCGGTTGTGCATAGAGCTGAATGCTGATTCTTAATCTAGTGGGTCAGCTTTGGGCTTTTTTGTCAACTAAGTGGTGGAGCATGTTTGTTCATTGCAAATCTTTTTCATCAAATCTCACTAGATGTTGGAGGGATGCCCCGCAAAGAACCTAGCCCCCCGGACCCCCAAATCTCTAGGTACGCCCCTGAGGAATATATTAGAAATTTTGTACTTCTGTGTAGCATGACGAGTATCTAAAGACCAAAATTCTTACCTTACTACAGAAAAGTACAAATTAAAAGCCAAAAAGCACATTGCCACAAAATGTAAAAAGATATATAACCAGCAACGCATTGAAAAAGGCTACTTCGGCTGTTTTGGCTTTATTTGGTTATTAAACAAACTATGATATGCATAATATGTACAAGGAACACCGAAATATGACAAGAAATTAGAGCAATGAAATTCAATAAGAAAAATGAGGCAAAGGAAACAACCAAGACTTTTCACGTTATTTACAAATATTTTACACAAGAAGAAGTAAGATTGAACATATAAAGGAATACATATGCAGCCATTATATCCAGTACTGGTAACCCTTGTGCCGCCTAATGTCCCCAGTGTAGGACGGAACTAGGCATTTTCAGGAGTTAATAAGGAAGGGAACAGCTAAGTAGGGACCTGTGAACTTCGCGACTATGAGCTGATAGGCGGAGGATAGTACGCGTAGTCCCCTTCCAGTAGCAGTTCTTCCTGACGGATTTCTTCATATGCTATAACTACGAACTTTTAATCTGCTGGGGAAAGCTATGTTGAAACTAAAAATCTGCAAACAACACAAAAGAGAATATCGAGGCGTAATATGAAGAATAATTCGCTAAGTAAAATTTGCTACGAGGCCTGCAGTGGCATCAAACACACGGCCTCAACGATTATGGCAGTTTTGGAGTGGTGGTGTGATGACGGAGACAGCACAGTTGTAGGGAATATTTGTACTGTGTTTTGTTGAGTTCTTGCCTGTGTTACCTGCCTCTCTTCCTGCCCTGAAAGACAGTCTGTGCTTCCGTGCCCCCTCTTCAATGTTGTACCGCTTCTGATCTGTATTCTAGATGGTGTGCGAGACTTCCTAATTCCTCTTCCATAGCGATTTGTTTTTGCACATTACCTCTAAACATTCTCGTGTCTGTTATTTATATGGTTTGCATCAGTGACATACGCGAGGATATTGAGGTATAATTTGCGGAATAAATAACTAAGGAAGAGATGTTACGTAATCTGCAAAGCAACTCAGACTACGCCTCACTGTCTGTCTCAGTACCCCACCAACAGACATTAACAGCCACGGTAACACGACACAACCCTGCTGATCTCAATTTAATATTTGCGTTCAATTTGATATTAAACTGTGAACCAGACTGAAATTCAAGTCAGTTTTTGCTCACTCATACAAAATTGTCGCGTTGTTCCGTGATGTGGAATAATAGGTACTTATGAAATTATATGTTATGGAATTGATGCTCCTACTCCTGCAGCGCCTGTGTGTGTGTGTGTGTGTGTGTGTGTGTGTGTGTGTGTGTGTGTGTGTGTGTGTGATGGGCCAGGTGTGTCCCATTGCAGCAGGTACGGCAGCCCATCAGGTGTAAATAACGGCCCCGTAAGATGTCACTCAGCACACAACACACAAACCGCTGTTTGATTGGTGTGACGCTGTGGCTGTGACTTGCGCCGTCGTCATATGTACAGCTTATGACAGCAAAGGCCAGCTTGTTTACGCGGGTGATGTGCTGTAGTGATGTTGCTGCATTCGCCATGACGTTGTTCCAGAGGCAACTTTGTCTCCTCCTCCTAATGCTTGTTTCAACCCCAGCTGCAGACGCTTCTACCAACCGTTTCCCTGAACTGGCAGGTGAGGCATTTAGTACTCTCATATTCACGTTGTACACTTCTGTTTAGTACAATCTAAGTGACATTAATTAAGGTAAATACTTCTAATACAAGTTACAAAGAGCAAGTGTTGATAGCCCCCTGATACATTCGTTTTCCCACAGAACACCACTTCCTGCTCCAAGACACTCTGTCATCGTTGGTTGGGGATTCATTGCGTTGGCAGGACCTCCTGGTGGTGAGCGACGACCACAGCCAGCGTCTTCTAGATATGGATCGAATCATGGCGGCTTCTGGAGCCTCCCTCACTCCCGTCTTCCTCGCCTCCCAACACTCACTCTTCCACACACCCCGTCCCCCACACCACACCAAAGGAAGCCTCACTGCCCTCATTCTTTTTTTTAATGATCCAACAACGTTTCTCCTTCTCCTCGAGGAAAACAAAGACTGGAACCCCAGATACCTCGCCCTCTTCTGTTTCAGCCCACACCTCAACACCACATCCGTCCTCGCTCAGTCTGTCGTCCAGCGTTCGGAATTCATCTTGCTGCTGCAGCCACAAGACAGGCACGGATATCAACGCGTCTATGCCTACACCAGTCTGCCCACACGCATCAAGGCACCACTGGGAGTCTGGAACCCTGATAAGTTTCCAAGCCGCCAGTCTTTCTTCGTGCCTCGCTTCTTGGATTTCGGTGGTCAAGTTCTGGGGTTATCTGTATTATGCTATGATGAACCTTTTATGTATTTTGCTAAGGAGGGCCACTGTATTGGATCAAACGTAGACGCTCTGCAAATAATACAACACAAGCTCAATTTTGAAATCACAATGACTTCTCCGGATATAGCTGTTTGGGGCTTCAAGGAAAATGGAACCTGGAATGGACTGTTTGGCCTACTCATGTACGAAGGCCAGAAGCTCATCATCAACGTCATGCAGCCGAGTGTGGAGCGAACAGAAGACTTTGACTTCACGTATCCATACTGGGAGGATGGGTTTGGTATTATTGTGCGTGTTCCGCCTCCCATGCCGCTGTGGAGGAATGTTCTGTACCCCTTCTCGAGCCTCATGTGGAGCCTCATCTTTGCCACCACCGTCACCCTGTCATCCACCCTGGCCACCCTCCTCCATCGCCTCCGTCACATCAGAGATCCCATCGGCTTCGCCATAAAGGTAATACCACAGACGTTCTCACCCTCTCTCTTGGTTGTGTTAGCCACCGATCCACCTGTGTTTGGTAGGCCTGTTCTCTCTCTCTCTCTCTCTCTCTCTCTCTCTCTCTCTCTCTCTCTCTCTCTCTCTTCCTTTTCACAGTCTAATCCCTAAAGTCTAACCTCTCATCTCCAGTTAAGTGTGGTTTAAGTTGTTGTTGTCGCCTCACCCTCACCTGAAATGTGAACCCTGTGGACTGCAGGCTTAAACTCTCATTCTACACTCCTTCATCCTCCTTGTGGGGAATGGTTAATACTTTAGGGACATTCGTACAGCCAGGCAATGAAGCCGCCTGGCTATATCGGTGCCACCACGTGAAGCCGTCCCTCTCGTGCCTCTGTTAAACTGTACCACTCTCAGAAATACAGAAATCGGTATCAACTTTAAGGAATATCGTTGTCAAACAGTTTAATATCTGATTTGCTGTTTTGCCAGACATTTCAGGATTTTAGGTCGTCAATCTGTGTTTCTTAAAAATTATTTGGTGATGATAAATACAGGGTGGCCTATATGTAACGCTCTCCTTCCATTCCGTTGGGCGATTTCCCGTGTGTTGCAGGGGGCGGCCCAGTCAGTGTTGTCACTGTCTACCCAGCATCATTTATTCGATTTCCCTGTGTTGCAGTGGCGGCCCAGTCAGTGTTGTCAATGTCCACCCAGCATCATTTATTCATTTCCTACTCCCACTGCCACACCCTCACCCACACCAGCAGAATGGGCTGTCCTTGCAACACACTGAATACCAAGGTGTTTCTAGCAGAGCGCTACGTGTGTCTAGGCATCTCGAAATAAATGGATCACGAATTTCGTCCTCTGTTATCTCGGTTTTGTTTTTTCTTGGTGGGAACAATCTTGCGGGTCTTAAGTTCCTTGTTCCTTGCATTAAAAAAAGTATGGGTCACCCTCTATTGCTTTTGTACTTTTTCAAATGTGCAAGACTAGACTCAAAGAAGTACACATAGAGATAATCCATAGCCAAATAAAATGTCTAAAAAATTATTCCTGCTGACGATTTTATGAAGCTCTGGAGACTTTTTGAACTAGCAGGGTTTGATGTAGTCTTAGTTCACCCATTCAGTACGGGAGGCGCTGCTGGAGACGAACGCCTTCACGTGGTGGCACTGATATAAGTGGATGGCTCAACTGCCGTGGAAAGGAAGCTGAGCCATAGTATTTTTTTTTTTTAACTGAGTTACGTGAAATGAATTTAAAAAAATTAACAATATTACTCTAGGCTTCATTTTTGTCTTGCCATATATCCATCATTGCTGTTTGTACATCTGTCTGTCTGTCTGTCTATCTCTAAATGTGTCTCTTTCTGTCTATCTGTCTGTCTCTCTGCCTGTCTCTCTACCTACCTATCTATCTGTCTACCAATCTGTTATCTATATCTATCTATCTATCTCTTCATTTACTGTTTATATCTATTCATGGTTCGTACGTTTATCTACCTACCTAACTACCTACCTATCTATCTATCTGTCTATCTGTCTACCTATCTATCTATCTATCTATCTATGTCTTCCTGTCTATATCAATCTGTGTGTATCTGCCCATTTACTCAATGTATATATTCCTGATCTAAATATCTATCTCTCTATCTGTCTATGTATGTATGTATGTACCTATTTATCTATCTATCCAATTTCCAGATGGGATGTGGTCTGATAAGTCAACCGTTGTCCGAGGCTGATGTGGTAGAGGTGTGGTGGGCGAGGCTGTGGCTGGTAGTGTGGTGGGTCGCCGTGGACATCTTTGCAGCGGCCTATACAAGCAACCTCGTAGCGGTTCTCTCCGTGCCGGTTTACCCCGATCGCATCAACACGCTACACGAACTGGCGGAGTCTGATCTCATGTGAGCTATCCTTTTTCTCCCCCTCCCCCCTCCACCTCCCTCCTATTTTAAGTATATAAGTACGTTATTTAAAGGGTCCTAAATTTTTAAGTCTCCCATGAAGTATTGCCCCTCCCCCTTTTTTTTTAAAGATGAGATAGGTAAATGGGAATCTATATATGGAATGATGTTTTGAAAAATTATGTGCATCTGGAAAATTTGGGAGACTGAATGGTGAGTGAATGGAAGTGTGGCTCATTCACTTGGGCGAATTTTGGCTAATATCCCATTCTGTTGTGTGTGTGTGTGTGTGTGTGTGTGTGTGTGTGTGTGTGTGTGTGTGTGTGTGTGTGTGTGTGTGTTTGGACTCCACCTCACTCCACCTTGGGGCGGGAAAGAAAGTCTGAATGATGATGATGATGATGGTACCTACAAGAGGTTCGTCTCTCTCTTATATTAACGTTTATATTTGATGTTTTCAGGGGCAGTACAAAATCAAGTACTTTTTAAAAATAACATTGTCTCTTCCTCAGATATATAAAGATTTCATTGATGCAGGGAAGTGCTCTCTCTCTCTCTCTCTCTCTCTCTCTTACCTGATACTAATCCCTTATCCCTTTCTGCTCACCTGATGACTAAGTCGGACTGGATAACTTATTCGACTAGTAACCAAGGAGACTCATCACCACCTCATAACCAAGTCTCATCAAATTTCAGGGAGCCACAAGTTAGCATTTAAGTAGTGGGAATGGTCCAGTTCCGTCAGGTGAAGGTAAACAGACTACAGATTTTAATATACAAAACCACGAAGGTCGGGAGTTTGGGAGTCGTGTTGTGAGTGGCTTTGGAGAATTCGGTGCGCCATTTCCTGAGTGACTTATTTTGCACAACACATCTTTTTTCCTTCTTGTAAGTTTTTTATGCGAATTATGCTGATACTTAAATGACATAATCAGTATATTAGAGTATGCTGAGGTCGATGTCAGAACAATATAAGATCACAGGAGCGAATGCCGAGGTGTAATATGCAGACAAAATCGCTATGGAAGAGGAGCTACGAAGCCTCTTATGCCACTTAAAATAAACTGCCAAATTTTTATTACGGGATCATAGCGAATATCGTGTTTACATACTCATTTTTTTCATATCTATAACCTGTTCATTTTGAATAGGCGAAAAGTAACAATCTCTCCGTCTCGAGGCTTGAGTTATTACAAGAGGTTACTACAATGGTCTATTTGATTGACCTGTGAAGCTGAGATGTATGGGGCAAGTAGGGTGTGTTTGTTTCGCGACTGCTGATTGGCCGCCGATGATGTCATTGAGGTAAATGCATTCACGTATTGTAGAGCAACATGCGGACGTAGGTGTACACCGTGAGTAGATATTACAGTGCAGCATGTGGACGAAAGTGTACACCGTGGGTGGATGCAGTGCAACATGGGGACGTGGGTGTACACCGTGGGTGGATAATTTACTTCAAACATCACTCATCGTTTTATAAAACCTTATGATCAACTTTAATTTTCTTTAATAACAGTAAACTTTTAAAGATAATTTTCACCTCTTTAGCTTCGAAAATTATTGCATATTTAAACTTGCCCTTTATTTGCAGGAAATTTAAAAATGTAATTATATATGTGTTAAAATAAGAAGAGCTGTAAATGTACACGTACATCATCGGTGGCCAATCATCAGCCAGGATTCAAACACACCCTACTTGCCCCATACATCTCAGCTGCACAGGTCAATCAAATAGGGTATAGTGCCATACTCATTTGTTTACTATCTTGTTACATCTCGACACTGAATATGGAGAGATGGCAATTTTATGCGTAAACCCGTCAGGTACTCTCGTCTCTTGGTTCCCGCCCATTTCCTGAAGTCGTGGCCTCAAGTCTTTGTCCCTCCACTCGCTGTTAGGTGGGTGAAGGGTGACTTAAGAGACAGGTTGCCTGGTAATGGGTAAAGTTAAAGTGAACTGTGTATAGTCAACCTCTCACTCTTCAGTCTCTCCTTTTTTGGTTTCAGTTAAAGTCCCCTCCATGCATATACAGGGACTTCGCACAAAGATGGCAATTTTACACACAGCAAAAGTAAACAGGGTATTGTCAGACTCTCACTCTCCATTCTCTCCTCTCCTGCCCTCCAGAAATCCCTCCATGCTCGACAGTGGGACCTTTGTGCAGAGATGCCAATTTTACGCCTGGTTAAAGTGAACAGAATATTGTCAGTCTCTCATTCTTCATTTTCTTGTTTCCTAGGTAGAGCGACCACAGGAGAGTCAGTCTCATTTTTCATTCTTTTCTTTCCTAGCTAAAGTGTACACAGTGTAGTCATCTCTCATTCTTTATTCTCTCCTTCCCTGGCCTCCTTAAGTCCGTACATGATCAACTGCAGGGATTTTGCACGGAGATGGCAACATCACGTCTCGTCAAAGCAAACAAAATACTGCCAATTTCTCATTCTCCATTCTCTCCTTTCCTGCTTTTCATCGGAGTCCCTTTCATGCCTAGATCTGAGTACAGGCAGCTTCTTACTCTCCACTCTCTCCTTTCTTGATCTCCGAAGTCCTTCAGCTATCGACTACGGTGACTTAGCGCACCAGGCCTTAAAGACATCGAAAAATCCAGTGTTGGCGAAGCTCGGGCAAAAGCTGTACCTAGCCCCTGTTGACGTGGACGTAGTCTATGGAGACCTGTTGGAGATGGTGATGGATGGGACTCACGTCGTTATTGTCACTGTGGATTACCTCATCTTTACCCAGCATCAGAGTGGACTTACACAGACGACGTACATTATGGACGAAAAGGCGGGTATCTTCGTTATTTTTAGTATCTCTTTTTGCTTTATAGACTTTAGTATGATCAGTAGTTTTATTATATTTACCGAGCATGAGAAACGACTCACACACACCACTTTTATGATGGATATGGTGGGGGTCTTTATTATCTTAGTATCTTGAAACTTTGATATATTTACCCACAATAAGGAAGGACCCACACGTACTACCTAAATACTGAACGATAAGGTGGGTGACATTCTTATCCTTAATATCCTTAGTATTTCTAGTATTTTAGTAAAGTTATGCATTTCCACTGAAGAAGGTGGCGGCTGGGACTGACGCTGTTACTGTGTCTATGGATTATTTGATGTTTTACCCAGTATAAGAAAGAACTTGCACTTCGCACTTATAAATTGTCATGTGTGTGTCTTATCTTTATCATTTATTATGGGAGTCTTTACTCTTTTTATTATCTTTACTAGTTATACCCAGCATTAAAAAAGAATTCACATGTCCCACTGACTTTATGAACAGTAAGGTGGATGTCTGTTATTGTTATTAAATTTAGTTTTATTAGTATTTACAGTATCTTTACGCATCACAAACAACGACTCATACATACTACCTACATTACGACCACAAAACCACTGTGGAATAAGTCGTTGCAAAAAGATTTTCGTATGTCAGCCTAGACTGAGTTGGTGTGACAAGATAATAATTTCTTGACCTAAAATAATTCGCAGTGGTAAGGTAATTGTCTTAAATCAGATCTTCTCGAGCTACATGTACTGGTTCCTAGCTATGCAAAACTAAGGAAAAATTATTGTAAGATTATTGTACGCCAACCTAGAATGAGTTGTGATGTAACATGTCTACCTAGAATATTATACTCTCTCATATATTCTTTACCTAGTCGCGATTCAGGGATAAACAAAACTGATTTATATATTGAACTGCGATGGGGTTACAAATGTAGTTAAACCCGTAATAAGTCTAGTGATTATTTAACCGCGTATCAACCTGGAATCATTTTCAGTGATGGGGTAACTGTTATAGATTTTCCCGAGTTACATGTCGTGGTTCCTGCCCAAGCACACGCCCTTCACCAACATCATATCCAGCCACGTCATGCGCCTGCTGGAGACCGGCGTCCTGGCCAAGCTGTACCGCGACCACGTAGGCAGTCTGATCGGAAAAGAGACGCAGGTGCGGGAGTAGTGTTGTTCTTGCGTTTTAACCCCTTGTGTGCTGGAGAGGGACTCCTTCACGTGGTGGCACTGATATAACTGGGCGGCTGTACCTCCTAGTTGTACAAATATGCCTCAGTTCCCTCCCTACCCCCCCCTAATGAAGGATGGTGGGCTTCTGGATGAGGGCATTTTCAGCCTGCAGTCCAATGCGTTCACGTTCAAATAAGCCTGGCCTTGCAACTACTACTACTACTACTGCTCCTGCTGCTCCTGCTGCTGCTATTAACCCTTCAGTGTGAATAGAAATTAATATATTGGGTGTTTATACAAGTGTTGGGAACCGTAATGAGTAGAAGCTAATGAACTGGATGTGTGTACAGGTGTAGGGTAATATGGTGAATAGAAGGGGTTAATATATTGTGTGTGTGTGTGTGTGTGTGTGTGTGTGTGTGTGTGTGTGTGTGTGTGTGTGTGTGTACAGGTGTTGGGTTAATGTATTGTGTGTGTGTGTACAGGTGTTGGGTGTGTGTGTACAGGTGTTGGGTTAATGTATTGGGTGTTTGTGTACAGGTGTAGGGTAATATGGTGAATAGAAGGGGTAAATATATTGTGTGTGTGTGTGTGTGTGTGTGTGTGTGTGATGGTCCGTTCCCTGAGGTCCAGCATACACCTTCGCATGTCACCACCAGGGTACTTACTGTCCACAGGTGTTGGGTGACGTGGTGCTTAATCTGGGACACCTGCAGAGCGCCTTCATCGTGCTGGCGTTGGGACTGATGGTGGCATTGATCACCCTACTGATGAAGCGACGCATCTAGCCTACCCTCACCCCCCTACCCTACATCCATCATCCCATCTACCCTACCCACACACACCCTTCCCCACATCCATCACCCCAGCTACCCTACCCTCACTCCCTACCCTACATCCATAACCCCAACTACCCTACTCACACATCCCCTACCCTACATCCATCACCCCATCTAGCCTACCCACACACCCCTACCCTACATCCATCACCCCATCTAGCCTACCCTTATCCCTACCCCACCTCCCTCTCCTTATCTACCCTACCCACACACCCCTACCCCACCTCCCTTACATCATCCAGTCAAGCTGCTTCACCCTCCTACCCCACCTTACGTCCCAGGACCTGCCCACCACAGCATTCAGATAGTCCTTCCCTTGACTCCCTTCATCCAGTATCAGTTCTTGGGTGTACACCGACTACACTGGGTTTTATTCTAGGGGTAAGATTGAGACTCAGCATACATTGACTGCCTAAATAACCTTCGTGTTGTCAATAGGGATTATTCTGAACCTTTTACATTCACTTTCCACCACTCACCACCTTCAGTCACGCAGATGAACGTTTTTTTTTAGTACGTGACGAAATAAGTAAATAATCAGATAAACGAACAAATAATTGAGGTAAATAAATGAATGTTTGAGGTAAAATTCATGTTATTCTGAGGCAAAATTTGAGTAAAAAGTGCTGTATCAACGAGGGTACATTTCTCATCGTGAGGGAGCCAGAATTAGACTACTGAGGGAGACCATTTTTCACTGACAGTCATGAACAGTTGAACCATCCCTAAGAACTGAGGGCCTGCTTACATCTCTCTCTCTCTCTCTCTCTCTCTCTCTCTCTCTCTCTCTCTCTCTCTCTCTCTCTCTCTCTCTCTCTCCATTCTGTATCTGCCACGTATGCCGCTGTGGTTATTCTTTAAAATGTGGTGACTCGAATCCCATGCTTCTTTTATTTTTTTTTTTATTATTATTTTTTTTGGGGGGAGGAGAGCTGCAATGATGAAAATGGTAGTGATGATGGTGGTGGTGGTAATGACTGTGGGGGTGTTTGTGATGATAATGATGGTGATGATGATGATGATGATGATGGGGTTGATGGTGATGTCTACGATAATAGTGTTGACGATGTTTATGATGATGATGATAATGATAATGATGGTGATGATGAAAGGAACTCACTTTTGTTCATATTTCGGGTATGTTTGTGTTTTGTGTATTTCCTATATTTGTGTTTTCCTGGTAGACACGTTTCATCAGAAGAAAGTTATTAAAGACATTGCACTGAATAGGAGGAATTTAACTGAAGCCTTGAACATATGGGTCTCCTGTGATTTGGATCGTTGTGGAGAGGGACGCCTTCATGTGGTGGCACTGATATAACCTGGACGCTGCACTGCCTGGATATACAAACAACCTTTACTAGTTACTTCCCTATCCCCTGCAAAGAGGAGAATGATGGACTACAGGATGAGGGTAACTTAAGCCTGCAGTGCACCGGGCTCACATTCCACATGAGCCTAGGACTGCAACACTAACGCCCCACCAGGATACCGTCACAGCAGTCAAAGCCCTCCCTGGTTGCAGCTCGAGCCTTCCTGACTTTGCATTCTTGCAGATCATTGGCTGTTATTATGAGGAGAACTCGGGCAATAAATAGTTCATGTTTTCATTTTATCTTTATACTGTACTCTAATTAACAGGTTAGTATTAATCACAACTGACTACCCAATCTAGGAAAGTAATAAGTAACATGGGAAATACTGTACAGATATCGTAAAGAGACATAGGCAAATTTTAAATATCAGCACTGACGATCCCAAAGAGGTGGATTTTATGACGTTGTTAATTATGAGACTGAGACTTGTTTAATAATATTATTGGGAATTCACCAGAGATAACTGTACCATGTGCAGTTTGTGGGGCACCAGCATTCCACACATTGCATCACTGTATAATGGAATGTCTTCTTACTGATATGTATAAAAACTCACAGCTTATTACGCTGGCTGAGCAAATCTCGTGGTAAATCAATGAAAAACTGTTACTGTCCATTCTCCGTGAATATCCTGAATTTGTACTGAAGTTCTAGAAAGTATTGCATTCGTTACATGTATAGTTCCACGTACAAATAGTTGCTATCCTGCAATCTGTCTTAAATTTATAAGCAATGGCAACATTCATGAAGTTAATACTGTGCATATTTCGCTTGTATATTTACTTCATGGCCTACGTCTTCCACAGCCTAGCCATAGTCGCTAACAAATATACTACCCAGGCCAGTGTGGGAGAAAACACTAGTGTGCCTCTGAAGGGCATGTATAAAAATAAACAAATAAATAATAGTAGTGTAGCTGAGATAGAGTGAGAGAGAGAGAAAGAGAGAGAGAGAGAGAGAGAGAGAGGTCATATTGTTGAATGTTTTTGCCGTCACCCACCGACCCCATACGACCCATTGATAAGGCGGTGCAATGCCATCAACCCAGGCTGTTGCAAGTGCTGCATGCTGTGCTGTGCTGCTATGAAGCTCTGGTGCTGCTTCTCTCTCCTGTAAATGTTATATCTTATGAATTCGTTTACATTTCATAGCATATTCTGTATCTACCATTTGCCAAAGGGCGTTTAGCTAGACTCACCAATTTGTAACCAGTAACTGTGAATAACTGTATTTGCTTAAGATGTGTGGCAAAAGATCCGCCAGCTTCTTTTTTGTATGTGTACTCTGTATACCTTTACTGCAATTAATATTTCAATCAATCAGTCACTGACGATCTCACCAGCCACAGACTCTTAGGTTTATGACGACGAAGATGGCCCTGTTTTCACATCATTTATCAATCATGGTATATCCTGTGTCTATGCCTAAGTCCTGTTTGGAAAAGAAAGGAACCAAACATCCAGTCGTTTCTTTATTTAGTATGTCTAGCTTATACAATACTCCAAAATGAATAAGTTGTGTTCTATTTTTCCCTTTTTCTTAAATCTGGTTTGTGTCATTTCGTCATTTTCGAATAGGTGTCTCTCCACTGTATTCCTTACGGCTGCCGCCATGACCAGTTTATACGAAATATTTGTTATCTCTATTTGCTGAAGGGGAATATGCAACAGATCAGCTCTGTAACTTTCATCCTCTGTCTGCGTTTTCTACTGCCTATGACCTCCAATCTTTTAAACGCGCTGTGTGTCCTGTGGCTTCTCGAAATTAACAATTCTTGAATTTGGCTTTTTATTTATTTATTTCTGGAGGGAACAGTTTGCGGGCTTCAAGCCTGTTGTTCCTTCTTGCATAAAAAAAAAAAAAAAAAAAGTTTTCCAAGTTCTTGAGGTTCCCCCAGGAAATGTCCGCATGATCTTTGGTGATTTCTTTGGAAGATGGAGTAGATAAAAATTATCGTACATTTTGAAAATTTTTACGTACTGTCATCGTCATACTACTATTCCAAATCGTGCAAATACGATGATTATCGTACGCAGGCCATCACTGACCAAGAGTATCTGAAAGGGATTTGCTTTACTAAAATCCACTCACACAATGGAGTTATTTGAGCATTATATTATTAAGCATTTAGAAACTGCATTGGAAATTAAGTTAGATAAATAGAGATTGAAGAATGGCTTTTTAATAAGATAGACATTTATTGATACGATGTTTATTTTTCATAGACATATATTTGTTTTTCGTGGTTTGGAAGGTGGTTTTAAGAGCGTGTGGCTGCGGCAACGCTGATTACCCACCTCGAGAACGCCAAAGTCGCCAGTCTAATTAAGCAAGTTTACGATGTCCCGGGATAGCAGGTAAGTTAGAGTCAGCAGCATGTACCATATTCGTCTTCTGCTGTTTGGAAAGCATCGTATCCATCATGCAGCTGAACTCATGAGCTTGGGAAACTTTCTTCTTTTGCTGTTGAAATTTTCTAGATGATAGCGACGCCGAGTAGAAATGTAGGCATACGATTTGTTGTAAAAGGCCTACGAGTAGCTTAAAAGAAAAAGAATGGCAAGACATATACGAAAAATGTAGCCCGGGGTACTTTCTGCTTTTTTTTTTTTTTTTTTTTTAACCATAATTTCTTGCTTTGTCTTATAGTTGCCACTGTGTTTTAACTTCACCACACGGGCACAGGTCTTCCAAATTTTCTATTCAAATGGGTCTCAGGTTGATTAGGACAGGTAAGGTTAAAAGTTTTGGTGTGATAGGAATTGGTGGCTTCGAACATTAGGTTTAGTGTCAATCTTTGGTGGTTAGAATCATGGGGGTACTGGCAGGGGAAGGTTAACTCTATAATAGCCACTGGCTTTGAACGATCCTCTACCATGCCAGTGCTCGTGACATTGAGTTAGCATAAGCAATAAAAAACTGCGAACAATTATAGGAAGGGAATGAAGGTCACTGGTATGTTAATATGACTCTACTGTACCATCCCAAGCACTCAGGCGGTCACTTCATCTTGGATCTTTTCACCCATATGTTTGCAGATGATGATTTGGAAAGAAGCATTGTAGCTACAGTAGTATTATCACAACTCCCGTGCCCACAGTCGTGTATTTGGTTTTGGCCAACCAGATTATTCCTCACCTGACCGCCATCTGTCCACCCTTCATTCGCCACTCAGCTGTTTTGCGGATAATACAGTACATTAAATATGTACAAACTGCAAGCAGAGTAATTTGATCTAACAGAACTTAAATGGTCATGTAGGTGAAGCAGCACAAGGTTATGAAGGAGTGCATGGGGGATGTGCATAAGGTCTAAGGAATGCAGAAGGGGAAAGGATACTCGAGTTTGGGGAGGCAATGGACATGATTGTGTGCAACACATATTTTACGGTAGGAAAAGAGACAGTAGGTTAATTACGTATGAGTCTGGGGGAAATAGCAGTCAGATAGATTATTGTCTGGTTAGGAGGGCCGATAGGAGGTTAGTGAGGGATGTTAAAGTTATAGGAAGTGAGGAGTGTGTGCAGCAGCACAGACTATTGATTTGTGATATGTTGCTTAAGGAACAAGTGATGAAAAAGAGGACTTATGTACCTAGGAGGAAAATATGGAAGCTGAAAAACCAAGTAGTAAGGGATGCCTTCTATAGCGAGTTGAGGAGAGTGGTGGCTGAACAGGGAGCTGTAGACAGAGGTGTTAATGAACAGTACAGAGCCCTCAAGAACAATTTCTTGAGAGTTACTGATGTAACATGTGACTGGACAAGAGGACCACCAAGACATAAAGTAACTTGGTGGTGGGATGAGGGTGCAGAAGCTGCAATTAAGGAGAAAAGAAGGCTTTTCCGGGAATGGAAGAAGGGTGGTAGCAAAGAGGAATATTGGCTGCCAAGCATAGGGCTAGGAGAGAGGTATACAGGGCAAAGTCTGAGTCACAGAGACAATTACTTGATAACCTAAATTATGTGGAAAGGAAAAATATATTTAGGGTGGCAGGTCAGGTGAAGAGGGATAATCGGGATATCATAGGTGAGCAGTGTGTGAAGAATGATGAAGGAAGGGTAGTGGTGAACAGTGAAGATATTAAAGATGCATGGAGAGAGCATTATAACCGGTTGTTGAATGAGGAGTTTGACTGGGACAGGGAAGGTTTGGAGCCAGCAGATCCAGTGTCTGGTCCTTGGCCTTTGATTGATACTGCTACTGTGAGTGAGGCAATAGGCAGGATGAGGGTGGGGAAGGCAGCAGGTGTGTCTGGGTTGACTGCCGAAATGTTGAAGGCCTCAGGCGATATAGGGGTGAGTTTAGTCACTGACCTGATAAATAGGATTATTTATGAGTGTGTTGTCCCAGATGATTGGCTGAAGAGTGTAATTGTAAATGTGTATAAAGGGAAGGGTGATGCCCTGGAAAGAGGAAATTATAGAGGTATAAAGCTTTTAGATCAGATAATGAAGGTAATGGAGAGAGTTTTAGAAGGTATGATTAGAGAAAGAGTGAATATTGATGAGATGCAGTTTGGGTTTATGCCAGGTAGGGGGACCACTGATGCCATATTCATTGTTCGACAGCTTCAGGAAAAATATATTGGTAGGAGAAGGGATCTTTATTTTGTTTTTGTTGATTTGGAAAAGGCCTTTGACAGAGTCTCTAGAGAGGTGGTGAAGTGGGCAATGAGAAAGCTTGGCTTGGAGGAGTGGCTGGTTAGGGTGGTTATGGCCATGTATGTGGGTGCTCACACCCAGGTGAGAGTGAATGGAGATTTGAGTGATGAGTTTTCTGTGAATGTTGGTGTGCATCAGGGGTCAGTCTTGAGTCCCATGTTGTTTACCATGGTACTTGAAGCCCTTTCACGTGACTATAGAAACGGACTCCCGTGGGAGTTGTTGTATGCTGATGATTTGGTGTTGATTGCAGAGAATGAAAGGGAGGCGGAGGAAGGGTTTAGGAAGTGGAGAGATGGTATGGGGCAAAAGGGTTTAAGGGTAAATGCAGATAAAACAAAAGTGATGATATCTAGGGTCGGTGGCGGTACTGTCAAAGACGAGGGAGAGTGGCCATGTGCAGTTTGCCACAAGGGCGTGGGAAGTAATTCCATCTTGTGCGGTGTGTGTGATAAATGGGTGCATAAGAGATGTAGTGGTATCAGAGGTAGACTGCGAGATAATGCTGATTTTATGCGTACGGCGTGCCGGGGTGAGCAGGTGGAGATCGTCAGACGTGAAAGGATTGAACTTGCTGGTGAATCTTTTGAGTGTGTGGAAGAGTTTTGTTTTTTGGGAGACATGTTGTGTGCTGGAGGTGGGGCTGGAGCTAGCTCTGTGGCTAGGGTGAGAAGTGGTTGGAAGAAGTTCGGGGAGCTCTTGCCTCTCCTGACATTGAGAGGGCTCTCCCTACGTGCTAAGGGGTCTTTGTATGCAGCATGTGTTAGGAGTGTAATGCTGTATGGCAGTGAGATCTGGGCAGTGAAGGAGGAAGACATTCGCCGGCTCAGACGTACAGAAATGACAATGATTAGGTGGATGTGCAGTGCATCCCTGCGTCCAAGGCCTGGAGGGGCTGGGTTTACAATGGAAGAGTTGAGAGGTAGGATGGGACTGGAGTGTATTGGTGTTGTGATGAGGAGAGGTAGATTGAGGTGGTTTGGACATGTGGAGAGGATGGGGGATGATAATTGGGTGAGGAAGGTGAGAAGTGTTAATATTGGGGGTGGGGTTATGAGGGGTAGACCGAGAAAGACATGGGACGAGGTCATTAAGTGTGACCTTAGGGTTAAGGGACTGAACAGGGAGGCTGCAATGGATCGTGCAGCGTGGAGAGCCGCCATTAGGTGACCAAGGCCGACACATGCAAGCGTGTTGGAGCCTTTAAAAACGAAAACGAAAACAAACCATCATTTCTCTCTGCTATATTTTATCTTCTCTCCCAGTGCAAATTATGTTAAAAGATGAATTTATACCTCATCTTAGAATGCATTTGCACTGGCAAAGAGATCAAATATAATTGACAGAAATGAACATTTGCTTTGTTGGAATAAATTACTGTGCTTGCAGTTTGTGTGTAGCCTTTTTACTGTATTATCTGCAGAACAGCTGAGTTGTGAGCACTTTTTGCTCGGCTTTTATAGAGCTGAGTGAAAGATGCCAGATATTGCGTCGGGCCACATATTGCAGTGAAGGATAATTGAGAGTGTACTGTAATAATTCATTCATTCATCATCTAATCCAGTGTTGCCCCATGAGGAGCGCAGGACCTTGTGGCTAGTAAAGTTGGTCCTGACATTTAAGATGAGAGTGACCAGACTCACTCATCCCTGAGTGATATTACATGAGCAATAAACCCCAACCATCCCTTGGATATAAACCTGCACCGGCTCAGTCCGATTAGAATGCCCTAATTACCCACAAAACCACCAGGTGCCATTATTTGGTTATATGGTTACCACCCAGCATAGCAAATGGTTTCCCAGTGTACAGGAAACCATTTGGATTGTCACTTTGTGTAGAGTCACCTGTAGACAGAAGGAAGAGGAAAGAATGAAGGAAAGAAAGACAGAAGAGGAAAGAAAGAAGGAAGAGAAGATAGGACAGGCACCCGAGAGCAACACTATATTGAGTGAGTGGATGGTGAGCCCCCCCCCCACCTACCACTTAATAATGATAGTAATGGTGTACAGTATTTGAAAGATGGCAGCCATCTGGCTGAAAATCTACAGGGTGGGGAGGTCTCATGAAACTGGTAGGACAATATTATATTAAATAGTGGCCATTATTTTGATTGAAGTAGCTACATGAAATGGATGATGTGGGATTGCACTGACTAATTCTGCCATGCTATGGGCATGATTTACACTAATATAGTAAAACTACTCCCTTAATACTGTGATACTGCTACGGTAATACCATGCAGTAATACCATAGTACACAATAATGTATCAGTGTTAGTTGTATAAAACTTATCAGTGGTAATACTTTCACATCTGATGATCTTAGGGACTTACTGCATGCCACAGTGCAACTAATTTATAGTAAATATTCATTATACAACAAAATTACAGTAGTATCTTTTCATACATTGTCGTTATATAATTCCCATATAGTGTCACACAGAACTGTAGTTTCTTAAATATTACTTACATTTTTGACTGAGTGTACTGTGATCCCTTGGTTATTGTGCACTTTGTTATACCAGTAGCAGTTTTTGTTGTAACTTTAAGATGAAAATCTGCGTTTGTGTGTGGCTGCACATTTTTTTGGATGAAAAGTCATTGTTATCGTGCACCTGAGCTGGTTTCTGCCAACAATGATGTGCAGTGTCAGTGGTTTCTGACAGCTTTGAGGGATTTAGAGATGAGGCCCTACTCATGGAGTTAATCCCAGGTATTGGAGACCATTAACTCTCCACGCCCTAGCTTCAGGACTTCTTACCTCAAGCCCATCTCATGTGTCTCTGTGGTATGTTTCTTCCTTACTGTTCTCGTTTCATCACCTTGTATTAATTTAACCATGCGTATGTGTGTTTCTGATACTTACCATAACAGTATGTACGTATTTGCTGAGTATACTGTAGATTGCTGTAAAAGGGAAAATTTACATTTATGAGTTGGGTGCCCAGTACCAGTTAGAATATTCCTATGGGTTCTTTGCTTTCGAAAATCACACGCTTGGTTCAGTACGGAGTACCAGTTATGTGTGAAAATCAAGGTATCACTGTATAGCCAGTGTTAAATGTAATTATAGCCAGTGTAAATATCATGTCAATATATATATACTATCTATCTCTCTGTCTATTGCCAGACGCCATAATCCTGTAAGGGGTGGCCATTTGACTTTGAGTTATTTGTTTTACGGCGAGGGGCACTAAGCCTCCACCAACCCACTTGTTGACACGTAGGGAGCACATATGGTTAGGTTATATGGTTACCACCCAGCATTGTAAATGGTTTCCTGGCTTACAGGAAACCATTTGACTCGATATATATATATATATATATATATATATATATATATATATATATATATATATATATATATATATATATCACCCAGTATTATCTAACTACCTATAGCCAGATGCCATAATCCCATAAATGGTGGCTGTTTGTCTCTGAGTTCATTGTTTTGCGGGGAGGGGCACTAACTCTATGCCAACCCACTTGTTGACATGCAAGGAACACATATGAGTTTGTTATATGGTTACCACCCAGCATTGTGAATGATTTCCTGGCCTACAGGAAATATGTCCAGGCTGTTATTGGTATTTTTCAGTGCTATATACCAGGAATGTAACTCTTTACATGCTGTGTTTAATTTTCAGGCGGCGGAGGTCTCGCAGTAGTTCCCGTAGCCCAGAGCGGCGGAGGTCACGGTCAGTATTGCACTACTTATTGACAGTCAGCACCTAAGGATCTGAGTACAGCACTGGTATTAGAGTTGTGTATGAGGTGCAAATAACAGTGTGTACAACTTATATGCACTCACTTATCACAAATACTGCACCAGATGGAGTTACAGTACTTCTCACACCCTTGTGGCAAGCCACACATGGCCACTCTCCCTCAGCCTTGACAGTACAGTACCATCACCAGCCCTAGATATCATCACTTTTGTTTTATCCACATTTACTCTCAAACTCTTGTGCTCCATTCTGTCTCACCACTTCTGAAATATTTCCTCCGCCTCCCATTCATTCTCTGCAGTCATCACCAAGTCATCAGAATACATCTCCCACAGGAGTCCATTTCTGGAGTCATATGAGAGAGCCTCAAACATCATAGCAAACAAGACTGTCCCCTGATGCACACCATCATTCATGGAATACCCATCACTCAAATCTCCATTCACTCTCACCTGGATGCGGTGAGGAGCGGGGTAGCTTAGTGGTAAAGTGTGACTCCAGATCGCTAGGTTGAGAGTTCACCCCGCTTCCGGGTGGCTGCCCTTTCTGGAAGGAGTAGCGCTCTCCTGTAACCCTAGAAAGGCTATATGATTTACCTAGGTCTAGCTTGGAGGAATAATCCATCATCTGGATGTGAGTGTCCGCATACATAGCCATAACCACTCTAACTAGCCATTTCTCAATCCCAGGCTTTCTCATTGTCCACTTCACCACCTCCCTAGGTACACTGTCAAAGGTCTTCTCCAAATCAACAAAAACAAAATACTCTACCAGCTCCCTTTTCTTTTCTATATATTTTTCTTGAAGCTGTTGGACAATGAATATGGCATCAGTGGTTCCTTTGCCTTGTATAAATCCAAGCAGCATCGCATCAATATTAACTCTTTTCCTAATTTTACCTTCAAGGACTCTCTCCATTACCTTCATTATCTGGTCCAAAAGTTTTATACCTCTATATAATCCTCTTTCCAGGGCATCACCCTTGCCCATGTACCTATTTACAGTCTTACTCTTCAGCCAGTCACCTGGGACAACACACTCACATATAATCGTATTTATCAAATGAGTAACTAAACTGACTCCTGTATCTGCTGAAGCCTTCAGCATTTTAGCAGTCAACTCAGACACAGCTGCAGCCTTCCCCAAGTTTTTGGAAGAGATACCCACTGTAGTAGCTGTTACAAAGGCAAGCACCATTTGGATGGCAAAACATTGAATTATGCTTGCCTTTGACTGTTTTATGTATAGGTACAGTCTCACCATAAAGTATCCGAACGCTGTAAGCTTCGTGCATTATGAAATATGTGATTGAAAAACCTGAAAACAGCTCTCCTCATGTGTACATATGTCAGCAATAGTTACTGTATCATACACCAGTGAACTGTATATCAGTGTAATGACTTCATTGTAGGTCATTCCATAATCAGGCATGCCAATCATTCCATGATGACAGTAAGCATTGTTCATTTTTACAGCCATTGTGCCCAGGTGTTTGGTGACTTTTTGGTGAGACTGTACCTTGTACTCAAGGTTTGACAAATTGTCAGTTCCCTCACCATGTACTGCACTGCAAATCCATGTATTACATGGATATATTGTATTGTATACCACTTTTTGGCCTTCATATTGTTCACTCTCCGGATAAAAATTGTGCTCCTTTTTTATATATATATATATATATATATTTTTTTTTTTTTAAGCCTCCTCCTGTAATAACTTTTGCTTTTCTCTTTCTTCCTTATTTAGGTTATTCCTTATGATCATGTTTTATACTCCCCTAGAGTGTTTAGTCTTCATGAAAAATTTAATATTTTGTGAGCAACACTTTCTGTATTAAACATGTGGAGTCACATGGAGAGACAGACTGACAAATGAGGAAGTGAAGAAGCATTGTCGTGTGGATGTGGATGTGATAGGAAGCATTAGGAGAAACTAAAGAGGTGGTTTGGCTATATGGAGAGGATGGAGAGTGAGAGAATGATGAGGAGAGTGTATGTGAGTGAGGTGGAGGAGGAGAGAGGGAAGGGGAGGCCAAGGATGAGATGGAGGGATGGAATGGAGAGGTACATGAGAGAGGGGGATGTGAGCTGGGAGCAGGGCAGTGAAATGGCGGGGGACAGGGCGACATGGAGGCGAGTTGTTTGTGGCCACCCCTTATGGGATTAAGGCATCTGGAAATAGATAGATAGAACACTTTCTGTATTAAATTTTTGTTTTTATGACCTTGTCTCCTCTTTCATATACTGACCTATTCTTTTATACAATAGATCCTAGCTATAGCGGACCAGCTGGGGGAAAGCCAGGTCCATTATATCTGAGGGTCCCCTCCAGAGGTGGGATTTCAAGCACATGTGTGAAAATGAATGAGTACAGTAACATAATATAGTAATAAAAATGTAAACTATGCACATTTTACACTAACTTGGCCCATAGTTTTGCCCTTTTGCGGCTTATTTCACAACCTTGTCATAGCACTTCATCGTGACTAGTACAGTGTACGGTATTACTATAGTGAGCTATTACAACTCAGCAGTCATGATGGGGAAAGGCAGTTTCAGTCCAGGTTGGTGTGAAAGGGATGTTTTTTTTTTTTAGACTTAGATCCAGCAAGAAACTACATAATATTAGCAGCAGAAACCACCTGGGTAGTACTTAATCCTGAAACTTAAAACTAGGTTATAGCTGACGTTATGTAGAGCCGACTGGAACTCTGTCTTTCCTGTGCTAAACACCTTTCTTGTGCTGAACACCACCTAGTGTATTTAATTTCATCTGAAAGGAAATTATGCACTACTGTAATGTTATATACACTACTGCTCTGTTGTAGGTTACTGTGAGAGTAAAAAGATGAGATTGTGACAGAGTTTTATATTGTCAGAGATCGTGATCGTGACCGGGGCAGGTCCAGGCGGTCTCGCTCGCGGGATCGTGATCGTGACCGTCACAGATCCCGAAGCAGAGATAGAAGGAGATCACGATCACGGGACAAACGCTCCAGATCACGAGACCGGTCAAGGTCGAGGGACAGAGACAGAGATAGAGATAGGGAGAGGGACAGAAGGTCAAGGTCACATGATAGGGACCGAAAACGGAGTCGGAGTCGGTCTCGTGAAAGAGATAGGGAGCGAGACCGGAAAAGAAGTAAGAGGAGCCGAACACATTCCCCTCCCAAGATTAAGCTGCTTGTAAACCCACCCAAACCTGTGGAGCAACCTCCTGTTCAGCCCACCAAAGAGGAAGAAGAGACTGGTCTTGACTTTGACCCATCTAAAGTTGATAAGGTAAGTGGTTGCCGGATTTGGGATGCCATAATATTGTGCTTGAATCTGTTAAAGATATCTAGTAGTAACTCTTTCACTTACCATAATGTACAGTATAATGTTATGCTTGAATTTGATAAAGACAGTAACTCTTTTACTTACTGTGATGTATAATGTTATGCCTGAATCTGGTTTCTTTTACTGACCATGATTCTAATTGTATGCTTACTATAATTGTAAATTGCACTTGGGAACTGATGCGGTGATAAAGAAAGTGGAGAAGTGTTGTAATGTATTCACCCAAAATAAAATTATTATCAGAAGAGCACCATTGTTATGTGGTACAGTACTTAAGATAGTGCTTTTTTAAGCACCTCATATTGGATTATGACATCTGGCTATAGATAGATAGATAGATATTGCCAGAATTTTGAGTGACAATCAGCTGTTATGAAAATTATGACATTTACAATGACTTCTCCAGAATTTTACGGCCAAAGTGAGCAGTACCGGGTATGTAAGCAACTGCACAATGTCTATCTAACTATCAATTGCCAGACGCCTTAATCCTGTAAAGGGTGGCTGTTTGTCCTTTGAGTTTGTTGTTTTACGGGGAGGGGCACTAACCCTCTGCCAACCCACTTTTCAACACATAGGGCTTGCCTATAGATGACTAGCTATAATTATGATGTGTTGGGGAGGAATGTGCTTTAAGCGTGAAGTAAACTTCTGTCCTTGGCTGTACGTAAGCCTAAACAGTGCCATTCACCTCCTTGCCATACTTGTCATGTACTGGAGGCATCAGCCCTGCCACCACATTGTAGTTTGATGTTCATTGTAGAAAGTCTCATGCTATCTCATTACAAGTTGATCAGAATGCTCCGTAAATGAAGTATACCTTTTTTTTTTTTTTTTTAACTGTATAGAGACATCATTATTTGTGACATTCTTACAGTTCTGTTTGTTTTAAACATTTTTACTTTAATTGCTTATATTCACCAAAGTTAGGAATTTTTGAAGTTTAGTGTATACAATGCTTATTGGAGATAAATTTTTCAGCAAACGCTTTCCCTGAAGTGTTCGAGACTAAAATATCCAGTACTTGTACAGTACATATTTTGTGTTGGTGGGTCATTTTAAAATAATACCAGAGGTGTGGAAATGGATCTGAAGGGGGAAACATCTTGCTGATCCTTCTCACTACCCTGATTTTCTCATAAGGCCACTTTTGCCATATGTCTGAACTGAGTAGCCTAGCTCTAGGTCCCTATGCCACGAATTGAATAAAGAATTGAGTGATGGATAGATGGTTGTATACACTGCTTACTATACTGATGAGAACACTAGTAGTACAGTACATTGCTGTTATATACCTGTTCACAGGTTTACATAACAATTTTTCTTTCTTTACAAAAATCCTATAATCTGTACTTTCAGGAAGAAGCTGAAAAGCGTCTTGAAGCCGAGATGCAGAAGAGAAGAGAGCGAATTGAAAAATGGAGAGCAGAAAAGAAGAAAAAAGAATTAGAGGCGGCCAAAAAGGAAGCAGAAAAGGGAACCCTTGGAGCTACTGTCCCCAAGGTGTCAATAAAAGCCTGGAGTTTAGAAGATGATGAGGAAGAAGAAGAGGGAGAAAGTAAAGAAGGTGACAAAAGACAGGAGGAGGTAAGTAAGAAATCTTAAACATATTACTGTACTGCACCTTACAAATCCAAGTTAACTGTTCAATAATGCATATTTCAAGTTGGCACTTTTGATACTAGTTAAAAGCTCTCAGAAATATTTTTATTCAGATGAAAAAAGGGTTACAATTTTTTATCAATATTATAACTGATTTATGATAATGCAGCACAAAATGCACCCACATCAGGTATCATCAAGCTGAAAATACACTAAAGTATTTTTTAAAAGTTTATCAAACTGTCTGTCAGACTATTGGTTGATGCTGCATCAGTCAAGGGATGGCCTAGAAAAAAATCTTGATAGACATTGTTGATATTAGTATAAGTATTGACCCCTCTTTCCATAATGCAGTACCCTCCCTCACATACACTTTTAACTTGATTTTGGTGTCTGTCTTTGCTTCTTGCAACCATGCCATTCTTATTCACTTGTTATCTATCCCACACTTTGTCTTGTTTGGCTGAACCTTCTGAAATGACTCATTTTTACTTTTTGTTTATTTTTTTATATATGTACTGGTATTTTTTACTGCATCGACCTCTACATCATGGTCTTCGCAGATCTCCTTGGTTATTTCAGCTAGTTATCATTTAGCACTCCACTAGCACTATAGAGGTGACTCATTTCAGTAGCTGTCATTATCATTAGCATATGATGATCAGTGTCATGATGATCATGATCATCATGATGCTGATGACAAAGACCTTGTCTTTACTTTTTGCTATATTCATTGTCAAATTATGTTTTTCACATACACTTCCCGAATCATTCAATTCACTGAGCCTTGCAACTTCTACTTAGTTTCATTTAATAGAATGGTATCACCAGCAAGCATCACTACAGGCAGTTTTCAAATCCTGCCCTCTCTCATTAAAGACACTGCCACATCAGCAGCTCTGTGTTGTAGTTCTTATATAACTCCATCCATATACAGTTATATATACAACCTACCAAATGTGACACACTGTTTTCAGTTGTCATTCAGAGAGACCCTACTTATCTGTCTCAACATTCTCAGTTCTATGCATTTCAATCTGCATGTATCCACTTCTCATACAGTCAGGACTCATTGCTAGACAGCATACCGGTACTACTTTTCACATACATTATGTTTAGAATGCTTCGGCATGAAAGGAGAGCTCCTTTGTGGTCAGGGGAGGCAATAGTTCTTTAAAATTTCATCATCCATTTTTCATTCTAGCAGTGGCGATAACCTCTGTCCCACCTACCATGCTCAGTTTGTCCCTCAGATAACAAAGCACTAGCATGCCACAGATCAAATCTAAGAGGTAATAAGAGGTTTTCTATCATGGAGAATGCTGCTGTGTAGGTAAGTAGGTAGGTTTCCTGTGGCATAATTGATGTGACCAGTGGTGGGTTACCATAAAGTATAACACCGATTTCATCAGACTGCATCATCTGCTCCTCTTTTGCCCCTCCAGAAGCGCAGGGGCCCAGGGCCAAGCTGCAGTACTAAGTCCTGACATTTATGGTGAAGATGATCCCCATTACTCTTCCCTGGATGACATCATGTGAGCCGTAAATCCCAGCCACCCCTTGAGAAACCCGGTTGAAATGCCATAACGTGTTAGACCACTGAGCATCATTTGGTTATGTAGTTACCACGGAGTATAGTGAGGAATTAAAGGATTATTCCCCCGAGCTAGACTTAGATTGATCATATAGCCCTGTTAGGGTGACAGAAGAGCGCTACCTCTCCCAGCAGGGCATAGAAGGCAGGCCGCAAACTCTCGACCTTGTGGTCTCGAGTCAAGCTCTACACTGAGCTACCATGCTTGCCAAACTGAGTGTAGTGAATGGTTTCCCGGGTTTACAGAAAAGCATTTGACTTGTTACCCAGTGTAGTCACAAGATAACAGCACTTCATTCAGTGAATGGATAGTGGGTGCCCTCACGTGCCATTTAAAGCATGACCCCCAAAATGTGTGAGAGGGGGAGAAAAATTTCCAAGCTGTGTGTTGCTCTGTGCATAACGTTTGTTTGTCTTAAGTTACTTATTACTTCTCTCTTCTGGTAATATATTGTTGGTCTGCACTACCACAGGCTTACCACTACCTTTTGCTGTTCCCAAGGTAGTATTATATCTTGTATATATGCTACTGTGGTCAGTTTAGACAGTTCAGTGGATTGATTTAAATAGTTCTTAATCTAATATGAAAATTAATCGACATACTGGTATTTCAGGAGGATGAAGTGGACCCTCTGGATGCATTTATGTCAGGTATACAAGAAGAAGTGAGGAAAATCAATCGTGTTGACATCAGAGGAGGTGTGAAGCGCAGTACACATAAACCAGCTGGTAAGATGTGAAAGTTATCTTCCTGGTCATTCAGTTCATGAGATTCTTATTGTCTGTAAGCATGTAGCATTATGTAACTCTGTGCTACTTCAGTGTTCAAAAAAGGAAGGTTGTACTTTGAGACAAGAGATGTTTGATACTATTTGCCATGAATTATGTCAGCCATTAATATTATTGACTTTTTTCATCCTAGGAGGTACAGTGCATTCATTGTCAGATAAATTGTAGGTCAAGTAGTTTTTAACCAGGTATCTGCTAGGAGCTTCACTTCCGAAAAATAAGATCATCTGGTGGTAGCCAAAATAAAGTTCTGACTGCATCTATAGACAGAATCAAAATTTTTTGTCAGTGTACCTGGTGTCTAATGCTGCAGGAAAAAGTGATGAGTTTTGAAGTGTTATGAAGATATTTCTAAGTCATCAAG
Organism: Coenobita brevimanus; assembly: GCF_032717465.1. NCBI lineage: Eukaryota > Metazoa > Arthropoda > Malacostraca > Decapoda > Coenobitidae > Coenobita > Coenobita brevimanus. The sequence continues at coordinate 2,055,211 of NC_137024.1, read as the reverse complement.
GTAGGATGGTAATACTACAGAAGGAAGGGTAGTGGATAGGCTGTTGAGGAGTAGGTTGAAAAATTCAGATGAAAGCAGTTCTTTATGAGATGTCACTGAGGATTAATGAAGGCCTTGATAAGAAACAGAGGCTTGAGTGTTGCAGCTGCACAAGGCTTATATGAAGAGTGCCAGCTTTAATATATGGATGTGAGACTGTGGTGTGGCATGAAAATGAAAAGTCAGGAATGAGAACAGTGGAGCTGGGACTGCTGAGGAATGAATGTGGAGTACAGATACTGGATAGGATACGAAATAATGTGATTCGTGAAAGATGCAGGGTGAGGAAGTCTGTGGACACCAGAATCGAAGAGAGTGTACTGAGATGGTATGGTCATGTGGAGAGAATGGATAACAACAGGATGGTGAAAAAGGTATATTTGAGCAACTTTGAAAGAGGGAGAAGGGGAGGTAGGCCAAGGAAAAAGTGGAAGGATATGGTGGATGAGGGTGTGAGGAAGAAAGGTCTGGAAGTCAGTGAGGCTAGGGGACTGACAAGAGATCGAGCTGGCTGGATGAAAATTGTGAGGAGAAGCGCATGATCAGGGATTTGGCACCTCTTTTAAACCTGACAGTGTTGCATTGACTCTGTCAGATATGTGCATGTGAAGCTACAGAATGTGATGAAGTTTTTTGGTATATCAGATAGAGCCAGGATTCTGGGGGCTTGAATGATGAGTGAATGGAAACATGGCCTGTTGGATTTGGGCAAATTTGGGCTGTCTGGATGTTGCTACTCCTCATCCTGCTGTAGGGTGGGAAAGTAGGTCTGGATGATGATGATATGATACAGTTACTGATATCAGTCAGCTTTTGCTTGCTGATTTACATTACTGATTCTTTGCTTACAGAAACGAGAGATTAAAATAGCTCAGAAATAAGAGATCATTTTGGATGAGAGGAAATTCAGAGTTCTATATGCATGACATTATACATACACACATCATCTACTGCTGTGTTGCCCCATGAGAAGCAAAAGGGCCCGGGGCTAGGCAAGTTGGTCCTGACATTTAAGATGAGAGTGACCAGGCTTACTCATCCCTGATTGGTATTACACGAGCCGTAAACTCCAACCACCACTTGGATATAAACCTTCACCGGCTCAAACGAATTGGAGCGCCTTAATTACCCACTAAACCACCAGGCGCCATAGTTTGGTTATATGTTTACCACCCAGTGTAGTAAATGGTTTCCTGGTGTACAGGAAACCATTTGGCTTCTCACTTAGTGTAGAGTCACCCGCAGGCAGAAGGAAGAGGAAAGAAAGAAGGAAAGAAGGGCATAAGAGGGAGCAAGGAAAGAAGGTAGGAATAGAGGAAAGGGCAGCCACCCAAGAGCAACACTACACTGAGTAAGTGGATGGTGAGCACCCCCACCTACCCATTACTGTTACTATACTCCACATGTACTGTATTTGCAAAATGTTTGGACTGTAGTATAGTAATGGGTAGATAGCTCTGAATCTGCTCCAATCCCAAATGCTTTCTGGTTTCTGTTCTAGTTTCATTTCTTGTCTCTGCACTCTTTCCTTCCGTGCATCTTAACAATCATTGTAGAGTTTTTTATTATTATTATTATTATTATTTATTTATTTATTTTTTTGGATTACTTTATATAAGTTTTGGATTTAACAACTTTTTCATTTGTCTTTTGTTTGTTTGTTTGTATCTTTAATTAGTAATCCCTTTCTTGCAGAGGTCAAAGTTAGTGATGGTGGAGGTAGCAGTGAGGCAAAGAAGCCAGTTATCATAGTGGGCATGGCAAAAAAGGTAAATGCTAAGAAGAAAGGTGAGCTGATGGAGCAGAATCAGGATGCTCTAGAATATTCATCAGAGGAAGAGGGGGAGGACCTGAAGGACACAATGGCCAGCATCAACTCCAAGGGCAAGAAGGTATGAAGATTGTTTCCCCCCCCCCCCAGCAACATTGTTGTTTACTGTATACCGGTATACTCATGTGGAAATGTGTTTTGAAGACAGATGTTTGAAGTAAAAAGCATGAGGTCACCTTATACAAAAGTTAAATTTTGAAGGCCTAAAATACAAGAATAACGAAATGTTGAGCTACTTATGCTATCCTATTCTGAGTGTGATTTTCAGTTTGTAAGTGTACTGTACACCTTATGACCATTGTACATGTTACCCTGTAATGGTAAAGGGTCATCAAATCATAATTTACAGTTGTTGGTGTATTATGCAAGTGCACAGTATGTGAAGCAGGAACCTCGTACGTGTGTGTGTGTTAAGCATTTAAATTTGGTATAAAAAGTGAAATGGCAATAGATTGAAAATGAAGAAGCTGAGGATCATAGTATTAGCAGATTAATATGAACTCATGGTACTGAAGTCTTTTCACTAATTCGTTTCCAAGCAAATGGTTTGCAGTATTTGTGGAATTGTTGTTGTTGTTGTTTTCATTGCTCAACCACAGTATGTGTGGCCCAGCAGACCCGTCGACTTCAGGTATAGGGGAGGTGGCAGTTGAGTCAGTAGAGAGGTGGCTAGCAGTCCTGTTGGACTCAGGTTCAAATCTTGCCTGGGGCAGGGAGCAGTATAAGGATGGCTTGTGGAGGTATATATTACGTAGGAGGGCCACTAGGCCTCCAGGAATAAGCTGTGAAGCCTACCCCAGAATTGGAAAAAAAGAAAGAAAAAAACTAGAGTAGTCACTTACGTTTTCTACACCGTCAGTGTTGTATCGGTGTCTCTGTGTGGTATGTTCTGTGCAGTGCTCCATTGTATGTTGCGCTGGCCAATGCTAGAAGCAGGGTGTATGTTGTTTGTGATTCCATCCAGCCCAAATCTAAGCTGGAAAAGGAGGGGGGGCTGGTTGATGCACTAGTCTTAAGCCTAGCTAAGTGAACTTGATTAGCTCTATTAAAAAGGTCGATGCCAGGATTTTTTTTTTTTTTATGCAAGGAAGAAGGAACCAAAGGCCAGGAGCCTGCAGCTTGTTCCCTCCAAGTAAAAAACAAAAACAAGATAGCAGAGAGCCAAATTCAAGATCCATTAATTTCGAGATGCCTGGACACACTGCCTTTGAAAGACTGGAGATCATAGGCAGTAGGAAATAGAAACAAAGGGAGATAGTTCCAGAGTTAACCTTTTGCAAATATGAAGGACTGCAGGTAATGGTTAACTCTTGCATGAGAGGGTTGGACAGAAAAGGAATGAGAAGTTGTTGCTAAAAGGGTGCAACACACTCACCATAGTGGTGGAGGAATGCAAGCAGACAGTTCAGAGGAGCAGAGACCATTGAAGCAGTGGTAGAAAAGAGATAAAGATGCAGCAGTGTAGCAAAGAGATAGCCTTTGGTTCCTTCTTCGTCGTATTAAAAAAAAAAAAAAAAAAAAAAAATCCTGCATCTTGCTGTAGTGAGGTGCTGTCAGCCCCAAAGGAACATCGGTTCATTGCACAGGCTGGCCCTGTAGGAGTGGTTGCTTGTCTTTGGTTGTTGGATCTACTTGGCCAGACAAGTTAGACTGATCAGCAACAGTACCGCTATATATAGTGTACTTTGCAGTAACATTTTGTGCTGTGTTACCACTGTAGTTTATGAATGAGCTTTGTAAAACATAGCAGATATTGTCATGCACAGGTTCAGTTCACATTGATCAGTAGATATGTTACCCTGTCTGGATGTAATTACTATGATTTTTGTTTGTTTGTTTTGTTTACAGGAACTAGTTAAAGTTGACCACACAAGCATCGAGTATGTGCCCTTCAGAAAAGACTTCTATGTGGAAGTACCTGAAATTGCTAACATGACCAAGGAGGATGTTGAAGCTTACAGGTAAATTATGAATAAATCGGCTAACTTTTACTTTGTGGGGTCTTTCACACTGTAGTTTTATGAATATCTGGTGACTTTCTTATACTGTCTGTATATCATGCTGATCAAATTAGGTTGGGGCTGGACTGGATTATTGGAATCAGTTCTGCCAGAATTAGCCTCCTGCACTGGACCTAAACAGGATCAGGAAATTCTAGTGTTCTGGCAAGTTTCAGCACTGTGCCTTTTACCCAAGATCCTCATTCTGTTTCTCAGTTTCCTCATGTGCTCTAGTAACAACATCTGTTCTTATATGGTTACAGTGGTGTGTGTGTCCATCAATATAACAAAAGAATTTTTTCTGAATTAGTTACCATCTAAGAAAACCATAACTGGGAGAAGGGCAGTGTGATATTCCCTACTCATTGATTTTTAGCCTCTCACATTATAAAGCATTGTTAACAGGATGTTTTCCCTGGATACTGGCCATTTACTGAATTTCTAGTCAGCAGCCTGATACACAGAATGTGACAGGGAAGTAGATAAGAACCTTTACAGGCACCCTATGCAGGTGTTGCATCAGCAAATTTTATGTATTCCAACATTTTCTGTTGATAGATAAATTATATTGGTAGCTATGAATCAAGAAGAGTACCTTATGATGTACTCAGAATGCATTCAGGTAAACAGGAGGTTGTGAGTTAACATGAATCTGTATATTTCCCACTCCACAGCTCGCTGGGAGTAGTCAGAGCACAGCTGTTTTCCAGGATACTGGAGGAATTGGTTGTAATAGAGACCATTGCTTATCAGCTGTTACAGAAAACTTTCAGAGTAAATTATGGCAGTTTTACAGACAGTGTTTTGGGGCTGACTACAGTAGTTGTGCAGAGAATGTTTTAGGGGTAACTACAGTATATCATTTGCATTTGGTGTGGTCTGTAGGTTTCATAAAGACCCCTGCTGTGGAGTGGGGCTGCATTTTTTTTTTTTTTTTTCCCAACACTCTGTGACAGTGATTATCTGTGTATAGCCAGACACCTTAACCCTGGAAGAATGGCCACAAACAAATTGCCTCTAATTTACCCTGTCCTCTGCCATTTGGCTGCCCTCCCTCCAACTCACACACCCCCCTTTCTCATATTTATCTCAACTCCATCCCACTGTCTCATCCTTGGTCTCAACCTCTACCTCACTGGCATACATGCTTCTAGTCTTTCTCTCATTCTCCATCCTTTCCAAATGGCCGAACCATCTCAAGAGTATAAATTGTCTTAATGCATTCAGTACTACAATGCTCCTTTACACCCTCATTTGTCTGTCTGTCTCTCCATGTGCCCCACACAAATAACTCATTTCTACTGGTCTCATTTTTTATTTGTATCCCTCCCAGTATGGTCCATGCTTTGCTTCCATACATTATAGTGGGGATTATATTACTGTCAGGCAGCGACATTTCTGTTCCTTGTTCACTTCCCTGTTCTTTATCATGGCTTTCAGTGAACCAGCAACCTTTCTTCCTTGCTGTACCCTTTCAAGCACTTCCTCCTCTAAACTTCCATCCTTTCTCATCACACTGCCTAAGTGCAATGCAGTCACATTCTCCACTTCCTCACCATCCAGCCCCACTGTGCATTATGTAACTTTGCTTCTTTCAAAGACCATAACTGTACTCATATCTACATTCACTTTTATACTCCATTTCATACATACACACCAAAACTCATCCAGCAGGCTTTGCAACTTCCATTCATCTTTACTTAGCAGTGACGGTATCATTAACAAATGGCAGGGCAGGAAGTTTCCAGACCTGACCCTCTCTCATTGGAGACACTCCAGCATCCACTGCCCTGCCTTGTATCTCTTTTGTAACTCCATCCATATGAAAAGTGAACAATGAGACATGACACATCTCTGTTTGTCAGACACTCAGATCGATGACTGAATAAATTTAGTTCGAATGGGAGTGATGTCCAGCATTGAAGGTATTAGGAAGAAGCCGTTACTAATAAAATAATTTTAAATCATCTGGAGGTAGCATCAGTAATATCTGTACATAAAATATGTCATCAGATTGAATTGGTTAATCTTTTTGTAAGAGAAGTACAGTAAGCCCTCTACAAAAAGCCCCATTTACCATATTTTGGCATTAGCAGTCTCTTTGAAGCAGCTAAACAGTCTTTTCATGTACTGAACAAGGTTTTGTTTACTGCAGCTGTGACTGACTGGTGGACCTATGACATCTGTGACATTGTGTATGCACTCTCAGCACCACTGCCACTTACCGTCATTTTATTGTAATACTGTGGTGTAATATACCACTGATTTTCAATGATATGTAGTATACAGTATTTGTCTGTGTACAATACTATACTGTATTGAGTTATACAGTTCCAACAAGTCCATAATATGTGTAACAAAGTGGATTACAGTAGTTATATAATGAACTGGGGTTTCTAGATTCAGTTGACTGTTAAATGTAAGTTCCAGATTACTTAAACTCAGATTGTTTGTGGTGTTGCTGAATGACCCAGATATTGGCCAAACCTCAGGCTGTAATCTGAGATTTTGTAATCTGTAGTCTTGGGTTGAAATCAGCCTCTAATTCATGGTATAAACAGTTATTCTAAATTTGGGTTTAAAGTCATAGGCAAAAGGGATCACAGACAGAGAAAAACTGGTCCAGTTGACCACTTGTCTATCTATCTATCTATTTATTGCCAGACGCCTCAATCCCGTTTGGGGTGGCCACAAACAAATCGCCTCCAAGTCGCCCTGTCCCCTGCCATTTCACTGCCCTGCTCCCAACTCACACCCCCCTCTCTCATATACCTCTCCACCCCATCCCTCCATCTCATCCTCGGCCTCCCCCTCCCTCTTCCACCCTCCACCTCACTCACATACACTCTCTTCGTCAGTCTTTCACCCTCTACTTGTCCTTCTGAAAAACTGAAAAATTTTTCCCAGTGTTTACCTATGTGTTGTCTAATAATCTTAGGGTAACACTGAATATTTTGCTTTGCCAGCAGACACAGCTGTTGCAGCACCCATGCCATGTAAACAAATCTGTTTCAGTACTGAATACAAGAGAGATGAGGATCACAAAGTTATTTTTAATGCAAGAGAACACCCTCCCTTTTTTTTTTATTGTAAACTTGACATTGAAATGTTTACTTTTACACAGAGATAAAATTTGACTTTTATTTTGCCAACAGAGGAGAGCTGGAAGGCATCAAGGTGAAAGGTCAGGGGTGCCCAAAGCCAATCAGAACTTGGGCTCAGTGTGGTGTCAGCAAGAGGACATTAGAGATACTGAAGAAGAATAATTATGAGAAACCAACACCCATCCAAGTCCAGGTATGAGGTGAAACAGAGCACATTGTACAAATTTTATATCTTAAAAAAGTGATTTGCAATGGCAATCTCCCTCCCCTTCCTTATGCATGGGCTCCAGTGCTTGAATAATCAGTGTGTGGACAAGAAAAGTGGTAGTAAGAATGTCATATGCACAGGAAAACCATGCCAGTTGTACGGCATACTATTGTATACCGTTCATGACAGTTGATGATTACGTGGTTACTTTTTTCTCCTGCATTTCCTTTCCATTAAACCTCTTTAATGTCACTGTCTTAAGTTATCTTTACCTCAGTACAGTAGGCTTCGCACTTAGCATTCATATCCGTGTTGTGGTCTTGTTGAGATCATATACTGTAATTGGCAAGTTGGGGTCAGGCTAGAGGGTTGATTGACACTTAAGATTTTTATAATGGGTTATAGATCTTTGAATGAAGGGCGCTGAGTGCATGAAACCCTCAGTTAGCGATTTACCGGAGCATACAGAGAGGTCACAGTGTAGTACGCTAATTAGTTAAAAAACAGTGAATGGACTAACACTGCTGTAGCAGACTTACTCTAGATGTTCCATGTTCATATGGGTTGGGGAGATTTTGATTAAAAGTTGTAGTTGTTTGTGAAATAATGAATTGAAGGAGAATGGATGCCTGTGGCATAATCATTCCTTGCCCTCCCCTCCCCCCTCCTTCCATTTACTGTAGGGGTTATATGGCTGTTTATATCACAAGTGCTTGGCAGTTGGTTTACACATTCTAGCATAAGGAGTTGAGGTGACGTGGAGGCCATTATTAAACCCCTGTCAGCTGGGTGGAGAGACTAAATACGGCATCCATCTAGGAACCAGACTTTCACATTCATGTCTCTGCTTCACTGTCATGAGGCAATGTCTTCCACCGTGGATATTCACTTAGTTAATTTTCCATCACCACAGCAGACCTTTCACCATCATAGATATCTATGACAGCTTTACTGATTTTGAATAAAATCTTTCCTTTTTCAGTACAAGTATATCAGTAGATTTACTGTATTATTTTAACATCTAGCCAAAACTGACCTTGCATTTTTTTTTTTTTTCCCCAGGCAATTCCAGCAATCATGAAGGGAAGAGATGTCATTGGCATAGCCAAGACAGGGTCAGGCAAGACATTGGCATTCCTTCTACCAATGATACGGCATGTGGTGGACCAGCCTCCCCTAGAAGACACCGAAGGGCCTATTGCACTTATCATGACACCAACACGGGAATTGTGCATGCAGATTGGTAGGTTGAAATTTAACTGTTATACTTGATTTTCCAGATACACAGTCCTAGTTCAAACAACTGTACAGGTACTGTTGTAATCTGGAAGAATCAGGTTCTACGAGTCTGGGAAAGGATCTTGAATTTGGTTGTCTGTTAGTTATGTTTTTTTTTTTTTTTTTCTTTTAGGGAACAATTTGCAGGCTCCTGGCCTTTGGTTTCTTCTTCCTTGGAAAAAAAAAAAAAAATAAAGCATCCGGGCAGTTGATTCAAATTTTCATGCTATCTTTTTTTTTTTTAATTTTCTCAGGCATTAAGTTCTGTAATATATACTGTACAGTATATTTTCAGTGCATAAGTACTTGAAGTGGCAGTTTTGGACCATCAAAATTATGAGGGTATAATATGTGCAAAACTACTGGACCTTGGCATTATGCGACATGTTTTTGTTTGTGGTGGTAAGTACATAGACCCCCTTGGTTCATGTTAGGTTTTCCTGTTGTTTCTCCTCAGGTGCAAATGCAATCTTTTTGTAATTGAAACAAACTTTGAATGTTGCAGTGTGTTACCCTGAATATCCCAGTTGTATACCTATGCAGTAATTATGTAAATATCACAGATATTGGCAATCTGCCTTATCTGACATTTATGGAGAATTCCTATTTTATAATTGTTTTTTATATTTTTGGACAGGTAAAGAATGCAAGAAGTTTGCCAAAAATAACCTTCGAGTCTGCTGTGTGTATGGTGGCACGGGAATATCAGAACAAATTGCTGAGCTGAAACGAGGAGCTGAAATTATTGTTTGTACCCCTGGAAGGATGATTGATATGCTGGCAGCCAATGGAGGGAGGGTCACCAACCTTCGAAGAGTAACCTACGTTGTACTTGATGAAGCTGATCGCATGTTTGACTTGGGTTTTGAACCTCAGGTAGGTAAAGGCCAATATGAGTACTGTACTGTAATACATAACCGTAGTTACAGTGAACTCTCTCATGTGCGTCGCTGCAAAACCAGACAAGCGTCATTATCCATCACAGCAGATGAGGGTTAGTGTTAAAAAATCCTCAGGAAATTTTTTGATTGATTGATTGATTCATTCATTCATCATCATCTAATCCTGTGTTGCCCCATGAGGAGCATAGGAGCCCGGGGCTAAGCAAATTGGTCCTGACATTTAGGATGAGATTAACCAGCCTCTCTCATCCCTGAGTGGCATTACGTGAGCAATAAACCCCAACCATTCCTTGGATATAAGCCTGCACCAGCTCAATCCGACTGGAGCGCCTTAATTGCCCACTAAACCACCAGGCATCATAATTTGGTTATATGGTTACCACCCAGAATGGTTTCCTGGTGTACAAGAAACCATTTGGCTTGTCCTTCAGTGTAGAGTCACCTGTAGACAAAAGGAAGTGGAAAGAAGGAAAGAAAAACAGAATAGGAAGGAAGGGAGAGAGGAAAAGGCATGGATCCAAGAGCAGGACTACATCCAGTGAGTGGTTGCAGAAAAAAAGAAGTATTTATACACAGTATCAGCGTGGTACGATTCCCCTACATCAGCATCATCACTTTTATTTTCCAGGAAAAATTGCAGCTAGTCCATATTTACACATAATTTCATTTTAGTTTTGCCTCCACCACTGGAGAGAGAGAGAGAGAGAGAGAGAGAGAGAAAGGGTTGGGGGAGCTAAACTATTCTTCTGGCAGGCAGATAGAGGCATGAATTGCCTGCCTTAGTTTATGTAAACGTCTCAGCAGGTGGGTGAGGGATGCACTTTTCTTGTGTATTTCTTTTTGTACTGCTCAGATTCCTAAAACCTAATGTTCTTTTCCAACTATTTCTTTGGTTATTACCCCAACTATAGTGATAAGTATTCTACATATGCTTTTCCTCTTGCACTGAAAAGACAAATACCCCCCCCCCCTTTTTTTTTTTTAAATGCGAGGAAGAAGGAACCAAAGGTCATGAGCCCGCAGTAACAGTTCCCTCCAAGAGAAAAACAAAATACAATAGAGAGCCAAATTCAAGATCCGATCATTTTGAGATGCCTGGACACACTGCGTTTGAAAGACTGGAGATCATAGGCAGCAGGAAATACAGACAGAGGGAGACAGTTCCAGAGTTGACCTGTTGCATAAATGAAAGACTGGGAGTAACGGTTAACTCTTGCATTAGAGAGTTGGACAGAAAAAGGATGAGAGTTTGCTGCCAGACGGGTGCTACGCGCCCGTTGTAGAGGTGGAGGAATGCAAGCAGACAGTTCAGAGGAGCAGTGACCATTAAAGTAGCGATAGAAAAGAGATAAAGATGCAACAGTGTGGCGAAGAGACAGAGGTTGAAGGGAGTCAGTAAGAGGAGGAGAGTTAATGAGACGAATGATTGTCATACACTTCTATTTCATCTTTTTCTTCGTATAGAACAGTTATACCTGACTTCCAGTCTTCCAGGACTGTACTTTCCTCCCAGGCCAGTTTTCATCTCTTCCATGCCCATTCTGTCACTAGCTTTCCTCTGTATTCCAACATTTCACTGTACACTCCATCAACTTCAGTATTCCTTCTATATCATTTAATGGCTGGTGATTTTTGTGTCAACTTATCAGTCTGTTATTTTCAGGTTATGAGAATAATGGAAAATGTTCAACCTACTCGTCAGACTGTGATGTTTTCAGCAACGTTTCCCCGGCAAGTTGAAGCATTGGCTAAAAAAATTCTCACAAAGCCTATTGAAATTATGGTAAGTACTTTACTGTTTTGAGCTTTTTGGTGTGATAAAAGTGACAGGTTTTAGAAAGAAAAAAATTGTTGGATGGAAGAATTTATTGCCCCAGTGTGTGAGGAAGAGAGGTATGGAAGTCAGTGAGGCTAGGGGACAGACAAGAGATCAGGCTGTCTGGATGAATGTTGTGAGAAGAATTCATGGTCAGGGATTTGGCACCCCTTTGTAATGTGACATAGTCCGAATTGACTCTATCGGATACGTTTATGTGAAGCTACAGAATGTGATGAAAGCTTTTGGCGTATCAGATAGAGCCAGGATTCCTGGGGCTTGAGTGATGAGTGAATGGAAGTGGGGTCCATTGGATTTGGCTGACTTGGGCTGTCTGGACGTTGCTACTCCTCACTCTGCCCTTGGATGGGAAAGGAGGTCCGGATAGTGATGATAATGATGTTGATGATGATTTAACTGCCTTAGAATCCTGTCATCATCAGTTGAAAGACGTATCACACTATTTTATTACCACTGATCATGCAGTTAGATACCTCATCATGCAGCAGTGAATGAATGTCTGGCCTGGTTAACACCCCCATTTGTCTTTGCATCACTAAGTCTTGGGAATTTCTTATCCATAACCACACAGCTCAGGGGATGAATGTACAGTACTTAAGGATTTTATATTGTGCAGGTTGGTGGCCGCTCAGTAGTTTGTAAGGATGTGACACAAGAAGTGGTGATCGTGGAGGAGGACCAGAAGTTCTTAAAGTTGCTGGAGATTCTTGGTCAGTATTACGAGAGGGGGCAAACCATCATCTTCGTTGACAAACAGGAGAATGCTGATTCTCTTTTCAAGGTGAGACTCTTACCAGGAATTTTTGTGGTTCTTTGAAGAAAAATAGTTAGTGTTTTTTTTTTTTTTTTTTAAATGCATTTTTCAAAACACCATTTTTTTCTTCTCTTTCTTCTGTTTATCGAGAAATTCACTAGAAAGGCAAGCCAGATCTTTTATGACCGTTGTCAGGTGCAGTAAGACCAGAAGCATTCTAGCACTGGGAGAGCAAAAGTTCAGGCGGTGAGGGTTTTGTCCCAGGCACAGAACATGAATTTATGGTGCTAAGTCCGACAAAACACTGCTAGATTCGAAACAAAAACCGCCATCTTTAGCAGCTGTGACCACTGGGTGGATGTTTTCAAGGGTATTTACCTTTTATTTTATATATATGACACAGATTATATGGGTGATTCTACAGTGAAAAGCCAAATGGTTTCCTGTACACAAGGAAACCATTTACTATTCTGGATGGTAACCAGATTTTAGCGCCTGTTGGTTTAGTGGGTAATTACGTTGCTCCAATCGGATTGAGCCAGTGAATGTTTATATCCAAGGGGTGGTTGGGGTTTATTGCTCATGTTTATGCCACTCAGGGATGAGTGAGGCTGGTCACTTTCATCGATATATACTGTACAGGGTACACTGCATTTATGCTTGATAATGTGGGTAACACAGACTTGAAGTCAGTAAATTGATAATGGGCTGAAAAAGACCATAATAAAGGGTACAAAAGTGGTAAGCTGCTGAATAGGGTGTAGGAACCAGTTAGATTTTTTTCCATTAATATCTTATCCATGAGACACTTTATCAGCAGATCATATTTACAGCTAGTTAGGCATGTATAAGGTGAGTCCATGTATTGCCATTGATTATTTTATGTTGACAGGACCTGATAAACCACTCGTATAGAGCGCTGGTGCTTCACGGTGGTGTGGACCAAATTGACCGTGACAGCACTATCCTGGACTTCAAAGCTGGCAGGATACCTATTCTTGTGGCCACTTCAGTTGCTGCTCGAGGCCTTGATGTTAAACAGCTCATCCTGGTAGTTAACTTTGATTGTCCCAACCACTATGAGGACTATGTACACAGGTATGTAACATAGCTGTGGTGGTTTGATTGTCAGAGTAATCAGTTCGGTTGATTTCTCCAACCTATTTGTGATTTGAATGCAGTTCATCCGTCCAACATCCAATCCTACGTTGCCCCATGAGGAGTGTAGAAGCCCGGGGCTAGGCAGTTGGTCCTGACATTTAAGATGAGAGTGACGAACCTCACTCATCCCTGAGTGGCATTACGTGAGCAATAAACCCCAATCACCTCTTGGACATAAACCTTCACCGGCTCAATCCAATTGGAGCACAATAATTACCCACTAAACCACCAAGCGCCAAAATTTGGTTATATGGTTACCACCCAGCGTAGTAAATGGTTTCCTGGTGTACAGGAAACCATTTGGCTTGTCACTAAGTGTAGAGTCACCCACAGGCAGAAGGAAGAGGAAAGAATGAAGGAATGAAAGACAGAAGAGGGAGTGTAATGTCACCCACAGGCAGAAAGACGAGGAAAGAATGAAGGAAAGAAAGACAGAAGATGGAAGGAAAGAAGGATGGAGGAGAGGACAGGGCAGACACCCGAGAGCTGCACTGCATTGAGTGAGTAGATGGTGAGTGCCCCCACCTACTGCCAGTTTAATTAGTTTTTTTATTTCTTCAACCTATTTGTGAATTGTGTTTACTGCTGTGGTGGTAGTGGTAATGGTACATATCAGTTCATAGTCATTTACCTAAACACAAAACCTGCAGCAGAATGAATAACAGTTAATAACACCTAGGTTATATGGGGCTATGCTCATTTGCCATACTGTACTAGGTTATCATATGTGACCTTAGTCACCCCCCAGTACCTGTACATAACCAGTCTAATTTCACACTTAAAGAAGCACAACACCTGCAGCGGAATTCAGATAGAATGCCAGTAACCTTTTTATGTGTAGGTGTGGACGAACAGGCCGAGCGGGCAATAAAGGGTGGGCATACACCTTCTTGACCCTTGACCAGCCTCGTTATGCAGGGGAGATCATCCGTGCCCTAGAGCTCTCAGAGACACCAGTCCCACCAGACTTGCAGGTATGTTCTTTATACATCTGGGCCTATTCAGTTATTCCACTGTGTATATTCTTTCACTTTAGTTTTTAATAAATGGTAGGCCAACCTCTGTTTTGCTGCTTTGTAGAACTTCAGCCTGAGAAGTCTCCTCTTTGCTAAAAGTTTAGGTGCTACATACAAATGTATTTTCCTCAGTCTAATAGGGCCAAAAGTTTGTTTCTGACCCATGCAGCCCAAAAGCATGAGCATAGATCCTGAACGGTAGGAGGGGATATCCTGTGTAATATCCCCCCACCCCCTATTACATTTCAAGAAGAAATGCCGTTTTAAACCTTCAGTTACCATCTTTACAGTCTTTATATTGAAAATGAATTTGTTTCAAAAAGAGGTGCACTGAAACTGCAGAAAGTGTTATAACATCAGATAATGTAAGTTGGTCCAGTGCAGCAAACTCAGCTTTAAAATAAGTCCCATAAGTGGTCACAAGTATTGATTGTGCTACTTTTCATGTCCTCATAGTGGCTATCTGATTTGAGTTTTTGCATATCTTAATAAAGGTCATATGCAAGTAGCTGTATCAGCTCACTTCTCTCAGTGGAGGCCCTCTCTTCTATCCACATTTTTAGTCTAATAAGAACAGACCTATGCTAGTCTCATACTGTATAACGCATCATATTTGCAAAACATCTGTTGCGTGAGACTTATAACTGATGGAACTCTAGAAAAATTGAATACACAGAGTCATACAGTTAAGTGCAAAGTTCAACAGTAAAACCCAAAAAATCCAGTATCAGTGAGCACAACCCCTCCCACACCACAACACTAGATGACTGTCAGCTGTAGCTTGTTAGCAAGTGAGACACGTATCCCAACTGTGGCAAGCTATGTAAAGTAATATCAGGTAAGTCCCACATTTATTTATTTTCCTTCTTTCATAACCAGATTTATGCACTGAAAATCTGGTGCTGTATTGTTGTTGTGTTGTGAGTTGGCTGGTTAGTGGCTGTATGACTAGTGCTGTAAATCTGCAGGAAAAAGCCAGTTGATATCAGTATCAGCATCCGAAGGGGAAAATTATTATAATTGGCTGAGTAACAATAAACAATAAAGTAAGTGTTTGGTTTCTTCAGTAACCCAGGACTCTTATAAGTCTTCTAGCACTTATTTCCTTACCTTTTTAGAAGTGACCTAAGGCTGGGATGACATTCTATTCACTGTCTTAAATTAATGATACAGTAAATTGTTTGAACAAAAAGGATCGAGTATTTCCATCCATCCATACATCATCCAGTCCTACGTTGCCTCATGAGGAGCATAGGAGCCCGGGGCTAGTTGGTCCAGACATTTAAGATGAGAATGACTAGCCTCACTTATCCCTGAGTAGCATTACGTGAACAATAAACCTCAACTGCCTCTTGGATGTAAACCTTCACCAGCTCAATCCAATTGGAGTGCTGTAATTACCCACTTCACCACCAGGTGGCATAATTTGGTTATGTGGTTACCACCCAGCATAGTAAATGGTTTCCTGGTGTACAGGAAACCATTTGGCTTGTCACTCAGTGTAGAGTCACCCATAGGCAGAAGGAAGAGGAAAAAATGAAGGAAAGAAAGACAGAAGAGGGAGTGTAAAGTCACTAAAGTCACTAAAAGACTTTAGGTGTGAGGTTGGGACAGAAATATATATTTTTTTCATACAAAATTTGTTTGACAGTTGTTTTGTACAAAATTTGCAGATTATATTCAACTGTAAATTACTCTTACAGTGAGAAGAGTTGTTTGTTGATAAGTAGACGATGATGATGACGGTGATGATGTTGCCATGCACTCCCCTCTCAAGAGGCTAGAAATTGCCTTTTCGTCGAGGATGACAGGAGGCCTTCTGTAAACACATTAATCATTAGTGCAGGGAGTGAAAGTGTGGCTCCCTTCATAAATGCATTCATGAGACATTATGACAGTCATAGCTCAGGCCAGGCTTTATGACATTCTCAGCTCAAGCCAAGCATGATGTCACTCCAGTCAAGTGTATATGACTTGTGCATGTGTGTGTGTGTGTGTGTGTGTGTGTGTGTGAAGTGTGTATGACGTGCGTGTGTGCGTGCCAGTTTTACTTTTTTCATGTACAGTATTGTTATACACTTTTTTTTTTTTCCAGAAATTTTATGATGATTACAAGCAGAAAATGGAAGGAGAAGGGAAAAAAGTTAAGACTGGCGGAGGTTTCCATGGAAAAGGTTACAAATTTGATGAATCCGAGGCAAACTTTGCATCAGAGAAGAAGAAATTTGAAAAGGCTGCTCTGGGCCTGGCAGATTCAGATGATGAGGATATTGAGCAAGACATTGACCAGCAGATAGAGAGTATGCTGAATACCAAGAGGACAGTGAAGGAGATCAAGGTGAGGGTTAGTTTCATCATTCAGGTTCATGTCTTTTTGATAGTTGCCTTCTAGTCATATGACTGTCTTTGATAGGACAACTTCTGCAGTTTAATTTTGTCACTTGAATTGTATCAGTCCTAGGTAAGTATCTAAATGCCATAATGCTATGAGTTGTTCAGTCAGGAGAGTTGTACCAACATCATGAAATTGTTGTATTGTGAGGGTACGTAAGTTTTGGCTTATTGACATCTGGCATCAGATAAGAATTAAATTTGTGTACACATCAGCAGTTGCTAAACCCATATGCAGTTGCCTGTGCTATACTGATGATTACATAGTGACATAGATGTTTATACAGTAGTGCTGAATGTAGTCTCTGGTTGTACAGTATACAGTGGACCCACATTTTGCACAGTTAATATACAGTGGGTCCTTACTTTACATGACCGTGGTTCACGCTCACCATTTTACATGGCATCCCTAGTCTCTACCTTTTTGCCCTTTATGCTGACCATTCCATGGTTTATATGGGAACATTGCTGCAATGAATTCTGGTTTACTTCCTTCAGCATTCAAAGTACCCACACACATGGTCAAGGGATGGTGACATCACGGTCTGGACGCATGTGGAAACATTGATATGGATGTCCTTCCCCTGCCCTTATTGTCCATGCTGGCATTGTACTGTGCTCTGACCTTAATTCATGAACACGATGGAATCCTGTGTAATCTGCCATCAGTTTAACACTTACTCTGTACAATATTATTTGAACCGCGATGCCCCTCAAGCAACAGAAGAGCCCTTAGTGTGATAGCAAGGGCAAACAGATGCTGCTTTACCATTAAAAAAAAAAAAAAAAAAAAAAAAAAAATCCCTGGCCACCCAGCCTACTTGCAACACCACCCAGAAAAAAGTGTTGTCTTTCTACTGTCCAACATGATAAGTATGGTCTAGCATTTGCATCAAGAAATC
The DNA here is from genome assembly GCF_032717465.1 of Coenobita brevimanus. Lineage (NCBI taxonomy): Eukaryota > Metazoa > Arthropoda > Malacostraca > Decapoda > Coenobitidae > Coenobita > Coenobita brevimanus. The sequence goes on along the minus strand of NC_137024.1, from coordinate 2,037,788 downwards.
ATTGGCAGCTTCTAAAGCTTCTGTTACAGTGTTGCATGCAAAGCTGTGCATGCGACAATGAATACAGGAGTGGATTTGGCTGAGGATTGGAGTGGGAGGATGAGTGTTACTGGTAATTTGAAAGATGAAGTGGTTGTGAAGATAAACTTGAAAACTGTTAAAGATTTATGGAGGACTTATAAAGGATTGTGTGGTAGGCTAAATGCTGGGATGGCTTAGCAGAAGGTAACACTGAAATTAACCCTTAGGCTGTGGCAGTTCTTCCAGAAGAAAAGTTCAGGGACTGTTTCAGTCCTTCTGGAAGCTTGTGGGCAATTTTGTGTTTTTTTTGCTCATTTATTCCCAACTAAGGCTTGAAATGCTTGAGTGGGTCACTTTGATCACCCCAGTCTGCCTGAACATGTAACTTCATGATATTTGTGTTTATGACAATTTTTTTTTTTTTTTTTCTGTACAGCAACACACTGAACCCACACAAAATTGTCATGATGGTGTGAACACATAATTCTATCAGGTAGTCAGTGAATAATATTTAATATAAATAAACTTGGTGTTGTTATTGTGCCTCATAACAAACATCTGCTATATCAGCTATAATATAGTTGATATAGCAGAAGACTGAACATATTATGCTCAGCCTTCTCCCCCCCCCTCCCCTCTGAATTAGTTTGATATATCTAGGGTGTACAGTACTGTATTTGGATCATATTTGATAGTGAAGGAGTTGATTTTTATTTATTTTATATTTGTATTTTTTTTTCAGGCTCCTGAAGTGACCTCATCATCAGATGGATTCGCCGGAATCCCTCTTGGTGGATCCTCAGCTTCAGACAAATTGGAGTTGGCACGGAAGTTGGCTCAGCGCATTAACCTCCAACATAATATTGGCAAGGAGGCTAAAGGAGCGAGTCAGCAGGCTGCCGAGTTCATCCTTAAAGGAGGAATAGCAATGCAGCCAACCATATCTGCAAAAACAGTTGCAGAACAGGTATATTCTCATCATGTGATTCTTGCATCTTGTTAGTTCTTACCAGCATTTTTCAGTCTTAATCTCTAAAGTTCACAGTTCCCTGCTTGCTTGTCCCCGAGGGTGCAAAAACAAAAGGTAGAAGGTAAAGGTGGGGGCAGACTACATGAGTCACTCAGTCACAGTGTTATCACTTTATCTTTGGTCTTTAAGTCTGTGCAGGTTATAAACCCTTAATCCTGGGATCTTTGTATTCGGCATGTGTTAGGAGTGTAATGCTGTATGTTCGTGAGACCTGGGCAGTAAAAGAAGAGGATATTCACAGGCTCATATGTACAGAAATGGCAATGATTAGGTGGATGTGCAGTGTTTCCTTGAGTGCAAAGCCTGGGGAGGTTAGGTTTATGATGGAAGAGCTGAGAGGTACGATGGGACAGGAGTGTATGGGTGTTGTGATGAGGAGAGGTAGATTGAGATGGTCTGGGCATGTGGAGAGGATGGGGGATGATGATTGGGTGCAGAAAATGAGAAGTGTTAATGATGGGGATAGGGTAGTGAGAGGTAGACCAAAACAAAACTGGGACGAGGTCATTGAGTGTGACCTCAGGGTTAAGGGACTAAATAGGGAAGCTGCCAGAGATCGAGCAGCATGGAGGGCTGCCATTAGGTGACCTTGGCTGACACATGCAAGCATGTTGGAGCCTTCAGAAATGAAAACGAATCCTGGGGTGAAAAGGCCACTGCATTATCCTGGTTACCACAGTTACTGCCTCTGGGTATTAACCTGGGTATTCATTTTGCCTACTGTCCCTCGAGGGTGGATAGACACCCAAGTCAAGTGGTGCTAGCTGCCTGCACCAGAATCCAGTCCCAGGTACAAATGGGGTGTCAGTTTCATAGCTGCTGATACTATTCACACCCCCACCAAATGAAAGGAAAATATAATATTTTTGAAAACATCTTTTGTTTACATGTTTTATTAGCTCAAGATTTAGGAAATATCATTAACAAAAATGGCATAACTTTACCTCACATTCAGTGTTTGCACCCAGTCATTTGCAGCTGATCAGGAAGGAGCTACGCCAAAGCCCACACCACCTCCCCCCTCACTGTCACTAACTTGGCTTAAATTGTAATGATTTAAAATGAAAATCGGTGATGTTTTATAACTTCACATCAAAGTCGAGTGAGGCTGGTCACTCTCATCTTAAATGTCAGGACCAGTTTGCCAGTCCCCGGGCTCCTACTCATGCTCATGGGGCAACACAGGTTTAGATGATGATGATGATGATGAGGATGAGGATGATGATGATGATGATGATGACGATGACATTAAAGTCCCTTAAAATGGCCAAATGTTAATACATCTGTCCAACAATGTAGACACAATGCTGTCCCACCACCTCATGAAAATGTTTGAATTTTCTGCAAAGGAGTACTAGAAGTTTGATGTGATGTATGAGAATGAAATGGTTGAAAAAATGGGAAACATATAAAAATGGACCATGGACAGACTGGGAGAATACATTAAGAAAGATGTTGCAAGAAATGGTAAGCAAACAAGTACAGTAGCATCTTTTAAAACATATTGACATGTTTAATTTCAGATGGCACAGAAGCTGAACAACAAGTTGAATTATCAGCCACGTGATGACCAGGAGGAGGAAGAGGAAGCAGCTGAAGAGAGTCACCACAAGTATGAAGAAGAACTTGAAATCAATGATTTCCCTCAGCAGGCTAGGTGAGTACACAGTATAACATTTGTTTTCATCTAAATGTTATTGTCAGCATTTTATGGTCCTATGGTTTTCCATAAGTGAGTTGTGGTTCTGTGAAAGCAATGATAAGAAACAGGGAAGTGAGCATGGAAGTGAAAAAGTTGCTGCATGACAGTATTGTAATACCAGCTCTAACGTATGGAAGTGAAGCTTGGACGTTGTTGGAAGGACACAAGTCAAGAGTGAGAGCAGTGGAAATGAGTTATTTAAGAGGAGCCTGTGGAGTCACATGGAGAGACAGGCTGACAAATGAGGATATAAAGGAGCGTTGTGGTTTGGATGTAGATGTGATAGGAAGCGTTAGGAGGAACACACTGAGGTGGTTTGGCCATGTGGAGAGGATGGAGGGTGAGAGACTGATGAGGAGAGTGTATGTGAGTGAGGTGGAGGGGGGGAGAGGGAGGGGGAGGCCAAGGATGAGTTGGTGGGATGGAGTGGAGAGGTATATGAGAGAGGGGGGGGTGAGTTGGGAGCAGGACAGTGAAATGGCGGGGGACAGGGCGACGTGGAGGCGGTTTGTTTGTGGCCACCCCGTATGGGATTAAGGCATCTGGCAGTAGATAGATAGATAGAGTTGTGGTTTTCTTCTTAGCAACCGTCTAAATCACACAAAATCTTTCCACCTCTCAGTCTAATACCCGAAACCTTAAATCATCTCCCAGCACTTCATTCTGCATTTTCTTAGAGTTGCTTCTCATCCTGCTTCCATTAGTATTCTTGGTCTTATGCTCTTATACTCCTTTACACAGTTGTCTTTCCCAATTCTCACATGTCCACACCACCTTGGCCAACCCTTGTGTAAGACATGGCTACTACCTTCTGTACCTAGCCTACTGTACCTCTTAGTTCTGCACTAAGCCATTTGTCTAACCTTCAGTAGTTCATTATACGTCCTTAAAACCATTTGCATTTCATGACTGTTCGTCTTTCCTTTTGATTTACCTTGTTACTCTCTCATTTAACATTTTAGTGTACAGTGCTTCTTATGCAAGTTATGTTTAACTTATCCCTTATGTGGAGGAAGGACAGCCCATCCAGATATAAGAGATTTTAATCTGTGATTGCATTGTGTGTTTATTGGTTGTGCCTCATAATAAGGCTCATATGTACGTTAGGAAGCTGGCTGCTCCAGTAACCATGTATATACTGTACATGAATCATTTACCATTTTCACACTGGCTTTATCCAACATTTTTTCCCAAATTTTGTTCTCCATGCCTTAACTCCCCCACCCACCCATTCTCACCCCCAACTCTTCTCCTGCAGATGGCGTGTGACTAGTAAGGAAGCTCTGGCCCAAATATCGGAGTATTCTGAAGCAGGGATCACAGTTCGAGGAACATTCTGCCCTCCAGTAAGCATGTTTCTCTGGTATTTGATGCATGAAGAAAACAGAAACAATAATAGCATGCTTATCTTTTAGTATAAACACCAGCAAAGATGATGGTATACCATTTATACCAATATAACCAGTTTCTGGTGGTCTATTTGGTCGTGGGTTTTTTTTTTTTTTTTTTTTTTTTTTTTTTTTAAAGCCCCGGGAGCAGTCACTCATCACATATAACTGATTTTCAAATGGTCTTTAGCTTTTTGTGGATTTTTATTGATTATGCATTGTTTTTGTGATGTTTAACATCAATATGGATAATCCTATGTGTGTTTTGATGTCTCAGTATGGCAGAATGACCGGAAAACTGCCAAAATTAGGAGGGGCACTGTACATACAGTAGTGTATAGGTTGGATGTTTTTTGGTTTTCAATGTTTTTTTTTTTTTTTTTTCATGGTTTTCTTGGTGTTTAGCATTATTTTTGATATTCCTATGTGTTTTTTGATGTCAAAATATGTCAGATTGATCTGAAACCAGTGCCAAAATTAGGAGGGGTACTGTACATACAGTAGTGTATAGGTAGGGTGATTTTTGGTTTTCAGTGTTTTCTTTTCATGGTTTTCTTGGTGTTTAGCATTACTTTGGATAATTCTGTGTGTGTTTTGATGTCTAAATATGCCTGAATGACCGGAAAACTTTCCGAAATTAAGCATAGATCCTGTTCAAATAGGTTAGGTATAGGTGGAGGTGGGTATAGGTAGGGTTTGGGTATAGTAGGGGAGTAGTGTTCATTATCTCTGTGTTGCCATTACCCGGTCATGCCTTTGGCTCAATAATGTCCAGATAAATTAGGGATTCTGTATGTTAAACTTGTCAGAGAGATGTGCTCCACTGAGTGTCCCTCTAGTTTTTACTGTGATATGATGTACAGCATTATTTTGTTCTTAGAGATGGAGTATTTAGTATTTTTTCAACCTTTATGTAAGCTGTAGCTTTCATAAGTATTTATTTTTCAGGGTAAAAATCCACCTGAAGGAGAACGGAAGTTGTTCCTGGCTATTGAATCAACATCAGAACTCGCAGTGTCCAAGGCCAAAGCAGAAATCATACGGCTAATCCGTGAGGAGCTGGTCAAACTGCGAACAAGTGCAGGACCAGTCAAAACACAGGGCCGCTATAAAGTTCTTTAGGAATAGCATGGCCCTTTCCCAGCTTTACAAAGCTGTAGGTAACAAATTATGTGTAAGGCAATCAAATGCGATAATAATTAAGAAAATATTTGTAAATGAATGTAATTGGTTCAGCTGTATATTATTCTTAAACTGCCACTAATCCACATTCTTAGAATAGCCACTGAGGGCCATTTTCACAGCCATCCCTAACGTTTTGGACCCAGGCATAGGTGGTGCCCAAACCAACAGCACCTTCGGCCTTCACAGTCGTTTTTGAATGGCATTTGGGAGCTTGTTAACATGGGGAATCATGCCTGTGTTAATATTGTAGGGTTGGTAGTTCTGGGATGTCAAAACATGAATTTAGTAAACTGGTGGCCAGAAAAGAAACCTCACTAAGCATCTTCCAAATGTTGAGAATGTTTAGAAATTCCATGGTGATGAATGTGGTAAATGGTTTGGCCAGAAAATCCACTTCACCCATCTCCTAATAATTTATTTAGCAGTAAAGAAATTTGTCTGGAGGCAGAAAAAATGAGGAATGAAAAATGTCATGTGAATGGAGGAGCTGACGGCAACCTCACAACTCGCCTACTTGAAACACCGGAAGTGAAGTTGAAATGTGATGAATGTTGCAGAAAAGGCGTACGTAAAAATAGCTATGGAGAAGTAATATGTATAATAATGTTTAGTGGGTGATGAACTAGAGTGGTTCAGGCTTCTTATTGGATATAGTAAAATTACATGAACATGAGGTATTTTCTATATGGGGTATGTTAATTATATCAGCTCTTGAATCAGGTGACTGGTCTAAAAAATTTAAGGAAAGTATGCATAAGGCAACAATTCTTTTATTTCTTTTGGGTCCATCTGTTGTGGGACCTCCAGCAGGCTCCCAAGTATGCAGCGATGAGTTGAGTTGTATTCGGGTGAATTAAAGTCTCTTAAAGGGCATAAGCTTGTGGTGTTTTCTTTGCAGAGTGTGTAATTATCATCATTTTACATCAGGTATCTGATTAAAAACATTGATAACATTATGCATTAGACAGTTACTCTTTTATCTCTTTCCGGTCCATCTATTGGGGGACATCCGAATTCCCCAAGAATGTCCCAATACTGTCAGTTCTTGCTATTTGCTGGGTTTACTGTATGTATCAGAACACCCCGCAAATGTTGAATTCCACAAATAGCCCAAACCTGCCAGAGAAGTCACTAATTTCAATATTTTAGCAATTCCTGTTACCTACAAGCCCACTATAACACCTGTAAATGCATTTTATGGCATATCAATACTTCCTAAAATGACAGTACAGGATGATACACAAGTCCTTCTAGGTACAGTATACTATCCCCACCATGCCATGATGACAATGTGTTTGCCATGTGCTGAATTGAACATACCTATACAGGGTATCTGCATAGTTTAACTTTAGAGGACAGTATTTTTCACAGAAAACATTAAAAAAATCACTTATGAACTACTAGGAACAGCTGATGCTGTGAGAAAAGCAGGAAAGCTCTTGAAATAATTTCCCAGAAAAATCCATGAATAGCAAACCCATGAATAGTGAGACTTGACTGTATTAGTCAGGGACAGCCCAAATGCGGTCCTTAATGACTACTTCCAAAGGCTGATTGGGGGCACCTGTGAAAACAAAAACGTGTGTTCAGAGCTGTGTATGCTGTTGGGGATGACCATGAAAATGGCCCTAAAGAGGGACACCTGCACAGGGTGGCACTGATGTACTGTTCTCGGGTTATATAGACATCTGGTATTTTGCCCTGTTCTCTGAATGGAGACTGGTGGACTGTACATGAATGGCAACTTCAGCCTGAAGTCTGCTGGGTTCATGTCCAGATGAGCCTGGTGCCTCAAGAACAGCAACATTATCGAGATAGCAACAATAGCCACTAAAATTTTGGCATCCCATGCTGTTTCCTTAATTTTCTAGCACTTTTCTTGTCTTTAACCAGTTTCATCTGATGACATATATTCTGTTTTATTCTTGTTCCCTTCGGATGATTTTTTTCAACATAGGGGAGCTTTTTGAAACTGAAAGAGTTAAATTTAGCCATCATTAACCCCTCATTACAAAAGATCCTTTCTAAGATGAGTAAAATTGGCCAGTAGCAACAAAAATACACGAAAATGTCACAAGATTGAAGGGACTAATAGAATTTGTACCCATCATGGAGTTGTCTAAGGTAAGGAAGTGCTTGCAGTAAGCTAATGTGTACTTACTGTAGCTTTCTAATGAGTACAAAACCTTTCTTGTAGCTATCATGGTTATAACCATTTTTACTAAAGTATTGTTATTAGCTAAAGATGCACTTTCCATGGTACTTATTACCTTCAAGGTTTGTTTTCATAGGCATTGATATGAAACCGCAACATTTGTTGTCATTAAATATGACATGGTAATAATGGTATCACAAGTAACAGTAGCTTGAGTATAGGAGCTCATGCCATGTGCTGGAACATGTCATGTATGTAAGATCTTTGATGGGTGTTGGTTAATACTAAAACAAAAGTAAAAATCAATGCCAAGGTGAATTAAAGCATAGGTAACTGTAATGGCAAATATGAATGTATTTCATAATTTTTTTTAATGATACAGTGTGGTGTCTTACTGTTGCCTTTTTTAAGGCTCCCATCAAAGAGTATGACAGTGCAGCTCTTGCCTCAGTGTTCCAGAACAGATTCTGTTAAAACTGTGATGTACAGTTAACATCCTGAAGATCCTAATGTATCTTAATACTTCATGGGTTACTTGAGAGTTACTATCACTGATCAGCAAGTAGTAGTATTCAGGATCATCCTAAACTCTGATAATATTATATGAGCACTACTGTCTACTTCTAACCATTACATGAGTAAAGTAGATATTTTGCACATACCGTACTCACCCATCCATCCATCCATCCTTCCATCTAATCCCATCCTGTCTTAACTAATCAGGAGAAGAAGGGCACAGAACCAGGCTACTCAGTCCACAAATTTAAATTTAGGATGTTCAGTTGCTTGCCACTGAATGGCATTGTAAGAGCAGTTAATTCCCACCACCCCAAACACATGATCATATTATTTGTCTGTCTATCTATCTATCTATCTATCTATCTGTCTGTCTGTATATATATATATATATATATATATATATATATATATATATATATATATATATCTGTCTCAGACACAAGTATGTAATGATCAGGTAATCTGTTCCCTCAGCCTCAGTACTATTACTGTACACTCTTGTTTCCATCATATATCTCATTTTGAACTTAACCCTTGTAAAACTTTTATCTGACTTATGGTGTTTGCATTAATGTTCCACCTTACAGTTTTTATCTCATGTTATTGTTAGACTTCACTGAGTAATAATTCCAGTGTAACAGTTACACAAAAATTAATGTTTCTCAGAAATTTCTGTAAATATATTTACTGTATATGTCTTGAAAACATATGTGTGTACAAGTTTATCAGTTGCTATGCAGTATATTGTATCAGAAAATAAATCTTTGGGAGTGATTTTTTTTTTTAATAAGAGGATGGAGATTGTAAAGGTTTCCATCTGCAGGGTGGTTAACGTTTATTGCTTACATAATGCCCTTCAGGGGTGAGGCTGATCATCCTTGCCATAACATCAGGACTGATCATCCTTGCCATAATGTCAGGACAGAGTAGCCTAACCCCTAGGCTCCTGATGGGAGGATTGGATTGTGGTGTTGGTGAAAGATTGAAAAAATCAGTGATTTGTCAGAAAACAAAGTAAAGGGTGCAGGGGTGTGGCTACTGTTGTATTGTGATTACTGGTCTTTATGTCTACTCACAGTTTGTAGATGGCAGTGGGTGAGGCACTGATCTCCCAGGCTTATATGGCTTCTCAGTTTTAAGTTTTCTCTCTGGATGAAATATATTAACTTGCATGTGTGTAATCACATAAATGTTCAGTACTGTATTTGAAATGCAGGTCGTTTAGGGAAGAATGTCAGTAATAGAAGATAATATTTTTATTGATAGTTGTTAATTTTAATTCTCAGCGATATTGTTTTGGGATTGCCAGCTGTGAAATTTTATTTTTCATTTCCAATGTACATACGTTTGAAATGATAAATACAATAGGTACAAGTTATCAGTGAGTTATTTGTGTTCCTATGACAGTGAATAAATTTATTACAGTATAATATTAGTATGTTTGTGTGGATGACAGAATGAGAAGGTATGTAATGGATGCAAGAGCACACACAAGTTGGGGGAGTGGACTTTCAGACCACCACTTGGTGGTGGTGAAAGTCAAAGTTCAAGTGCAGTGGAGGAATAGTTCAAATGCAGTGGAGGAATAGTTCAAGTGCAGTGGAGGAATAGAAGGAGGGAAGGACAGGAGGAAAGGGTTCATACAATGAGGGCAGAAAGGTTGCATGAAGATGAAAAAAAGGGCAGGATATATAAGGGAAGTGGAGGAACATGTCGAGACCAACTGCCTAGCCCTGGGCTCCTACTCTCCTCGTGGGGCAACACAGGATTGGATGATAGATGGATGGATGGAGGAGCAGTAGGGTAAATACGATTTTGAGCAGATGTGGGAGGTGGAAGGTGTGTGCAAGATACAGTATTCACAAAAGAAATCTGTGCAGCATGTGAGGTGGTGTGTGGGGTGAAGAGAAGACGAAAGGGGGTGCAAGGAATAGCATGGTAGAATGAAGAGGTGAGACAAACTCTGGCACAAAAGAAGAAACCATATGGGGTGAAAGAATGAGACAGAAACAAGCAAAGATTTTATTCAGTTGAACATTTTTTTAAAACTAAAGATGTGAAACTTTTCCCCCATTGAAAGCTTCAGTGTGTGAGCCGTAAGAGCGTAACTTTTTTATACAGGGTGTCCACAAAAACACTCCCTGATTTCAAACAGGTATAACATGTAACTTTATTGTAATACTCTTTCACAGTTAGTAGCTTCAGATGCAGGATTTCATTCAGTTTCATGTGGTATAGGGTAGCATTAAAGGCACTCAATGTGCGCCCCTCTGGTTGCTCGGCAAACATTGATGCGATAGTCCAGTTCGGTCCAGACGCTCTGCAGCATATCTGGAGTTATCATGCGAACTGCTTCAGTGATCGAAATTTTCAGCTCCTCGGGGGTTGCAGCTAGTGGTGGTACGTAAACTGTGCTCTTCACGTGCCACCACTACCTGCAACCCTGGAGGAGCTGAAAATTTCGATCACTGAAGCAGTTCACATGATAACTCCAGATATGCTGCAGAGCGTCTGGACCGAACTGAACTATCGCATCGATGTTTGCCGAGCAACCAGAGGGGCGCACATTGAGTGCCTTTAATGCTACCCTATACCACATGAAGCTGAATGAAATCCTGCATCAGAAGCTACTAACTGTGAAAGATTATTACAATAAAGTTACATGTTATACCTGTTTGAAATCAGGGAGTGTTTTTGTGGACACCCTGTATAATTGTCATAAGTTGGAAGGAGAGGATTTAACAATAAAGTGATGGTTTTAAGAGGTTTTTAAACGTGAGCAGTGGCTCCTTTGTTGGTTTATGGTCCCTTATAATTATCATAAAATAAAATGCTAGTGTGTCTGATAGACTGTAAATAAAGTATATAATTTGTATAAAATGGGATGAAATAGTGATTGTAATGTGTGGAAGAAAATATCCGTGCATTATCATTCATGAGTTATAGTACAGTAGAATGGATGTAGATGTGCAGATTGGCCTGGGAGGAAGGTAGTCCCAGAGGATTGGAAGTCAGGTATAATTATTCCCTTGTACAAAGGAAAAGGGGAAAAAGAAGTTTGTGGTACCGTAACTATAGGGGCATTTGTCTTAGTGTAACAGGAAAAGCATATGGTAGGATACTTATTGACAGATTTAGAGAAATAACAGAGGAATTCGTTGGAGAAGAACAGGGAGGTTTAAGGAAGGGAAGAGGTTGTGTAGATCAGATATTCATACTTAGATCTTTAGTGGAAAAGTTTCTAGAGAGGGGAAAGAAGTTGTATATGGCCTTCATGGATTTGTAGAAAGCATATGACAGGGTGGATAGACAAGGATTGTGGAAAGTATTAAGAATATATGGAGTAGATGGGAAGTTGTTGAAGGCCGTGAAGAGTATGTATGAGGGTTTTAAGTCTGCAGTGCGTGTGGATAGTGAACTGTGTGAATTTTTCTATTTGAAGGTTGGATTGAAACATGGATGTGTCATGTCTCCATGGTTGTTCAATCTGCATATGGATGGGGTTATAAAAGAGACACAAGATAGGGCTGTGGATGTTGGAGCGGCCCTAGTGAGAGAGGGCAGTGTTTGGAAACTCCTCTACTGTTTGCAGATGATACTGTGTTGTTAAGTAAAGATGAAGGGGAGCTGCAAGGCTTGGTGGATGAGTTTGGGAGATTGTGTAAGAAACGGAATCTAAAGGTGAATGTAGGGAAGAGTAAAGTTATAGTCTTCGAGAGAAATGAAGTCAGTGATTGTACAATGAGGTTGGATGAGGAGGAAATGGAAAATGTGAGTGCGTTTAAATACTTGGGTAGTGTGATGAGTAAGGATGGAAGTTTAGAGGGTGAAGTGCTTGAAAGGGTACAACAAGGAAGAAAGGTTGCTGGTTCCTTGAAAGCAGCGATAAGAAACAAGGAAGTGAGCACAGAAGTGAAAAGGCTACTAGATGACGGTACAGGTATTGTGATAAAAACTCTTATGTATGAAGTGAAGCTTGGACGTTGTTGGAGGGACAGAAGTCAAGTGTTGTAGGCCAATTAAATCGCTAAAACAGAGGTGTGACGAAACCACTGCCAGATTATGGCCCTACATGTACACAGTAGTAGTAGCAGTAGAAGTATTAGCAGGTGGTAGTGGTGATGGTACTGATTACCACAGTTTGCATCAATGACATACAGTACAAGAGGGATATTGCACCACGTAATTCCCATGCATGTTTTTGTATCTTTCCAGTATCGATAGGTAACACACAAGACAATGTTCATGTCCAGTACAGAATTATACGAGTAACATCTCCGTTGTATCAGTGTAATTCTGCGTATGTCGGTAGTATTCTCTTTAATGCTATTTATGTAAGTATGCCAACAGTAATATCATATAAATATTATGATAGAGAATACTGATATGTACTATTCACGATGCATCAGTATAAACTAGGTGCTGAATCGCCTCCTGAAAGCGACGAGAATACGAGTCCTGCAGAGTCTGCGTTGCCTTAGAGACTGTTGCCCCAACAGGAGCGACCCTACCAACATCCTTCCTCCTCGGTGGCCACCCTAAAAATGACGATATTTCCACTATCGTATCTTTCAGGACTGTTTCTTGGGTACAGGCCGGTGGGGAGACGGCTATTACAATACTAACAGTAGTTACTTCGAGTATATTAAGTTGAATAAGGGAATTTAAGGCGATTATAAGTGCTTGATCAATGTTTCCAACTGTATGAATGTTGCTTACCCTTTCGTTCCATAGGTAAAGAGGAATAACCACGATACCTCGTCCTCTTTTATTGTTAGACTATATTTTCTTATCGGTAATGATATATTCAGACTTTAAACCTTGCCAACAAATTTCACGTTTCTATTTCCCGAAGACATAATATGATCTGGTAACTGTGTAGGGTCTGACGGAGCTAAAACACTATTCATGAAAACTATTAACCAGATCTTAATTAAGAGAAACTTGTCTCCACAGAAATGAATTGCCTTCAGAAATAGGTCTGCATGGACGTATTTTAGATGGATATTCATCCTGGTTTCGTTATGGAGTCCTTGATAGCTTTACGGAGGCAGATAAAAGCATAAACCAACGATCTTATACACAGCTTAAGATAAAAAAAAGTTTATGAATGTTGCCCAAGTTTTGGTGGAACTAATTCAATCGCAACACCTAGTGTACTTTTAATGCGCAAATGTCCTCAGGTTTAGTTACATTACACAGCTACTCAATAACTGTTCCTTTTGCCAGACACAACCTTGGCGATAAATAGTACATAGTGGACCGACGGCGCTAAATTTAATATTATACCAATATTTACCATGTTTCTTGACATTGTTGGTAGAGGTGAGAGGAGAAACTCTTGCTGGTAAGAAACGTAACTTAATTTGGTTGAACTTATTTTCGTGAACGTCCCTTGTGTCATTATTAGGTATTTTAAATAAGTAATATTCTGCGTGAAAGTGTTATAAAGTGTACCCTTTACATAAGCAAGGAGAAAGAAAAAATCGGCCTCCAAATAAAAAATATCGCGAAACATATGATTCGTTATTTTTTCTGCCTGTACTCCCCTGCGTGACACAAATATGGCTGCCTAGGTAGCTCCCGCCTCCAACTTTTCGTAGCAGATTCCAGGACTGTGATTATGTTTTGACGCCTTTTGAGGTATTTAATGCTGATAGGGTACGTGAATTGACCCCCACGACGTGCTACTGTGGCAGTGGAAGTGATAATAATGTCGTGTGAGATCGTAATTGGCGTGAGAGCTTGGCGGCTCCTTTGATCTCAGGATCAACACAACAACCCCTCGCCCGGCTCGCCGCCTCCTCACATGTTTACCAGGAAATACCGAGGCCACACGTACTTTCCAACGCTAGTGGGTGTATTTATTGCTAATATAATAAGTGAGTGAACATTTATGGTGCGCTACTTTGCCTGTGCAGATGAAAATAAGTGTCTCATAAGAGTGCATATGACGTGTGTCGGTCGTTGAGTTCAGGTGGATGACAGGGGCTGCAGCGGCAACACGATTTTTCTTGACTTTTGCAGAAGGACAGTCCCTAACACACACCACAGGTAAGTAGATATGGTATTTACATGCAAAAGATTTATTTTTAAGTCAGGTGGATGAAGTGTGAATGACGACTAAGGAAGTAAAGGAGAGGCAGAGCAATTTGGATGGGGCATCGTCCATCGCAGGCATTTCATTTCTTTCAATATTGCGGTCAGATAGCATCTTGTATACACCATAGGTAAAAGAAATACAGGACAAGGCATTGATTTTGAGGTATAGTTGATGTGTGCTTTTTTTTTTATATATATAGATCAGAATTGGCAAAAGTAATTGACTGCTGTGGTGAAGATTTTGGTTAGGTTACTTTTCTCATGACTTTGTATTCTTATGTTGTACAGTCTGTTGCTGAAATGTAACTATATATTGAATATTGAAGTTGAATGATACAATAATATTTAGGTGATAGATTATGCATGGCAGAAATGATGAAATCACTGAAATATGGTACTAACATTAATGGTAATGTTTGGCTCCATGAAATCCAAACATTTGCAATATTTCAAAACGCATGCTTAGAGTGAAGGTATTATTAGCTGGTTTAAATATTTTTCTGAGTAACTGGAAAACAGTGTTGTTGGGGAACATTTCTGAGCCTCGTGTGTTTTCATAGTAACTAAGGTAAAAACAAGGAAAATTATCATGGTACTGTAATGGTTTAGTTGCACAGCACTTCTCATAGATGTCAGAAAAACATTAGATAACAAGCTAAGCAGTGAAAGCAGAAGTATTTTATCCTTTGCCAAGGTTAGGACTGAAGGGTAAGTCTTTCATGGTTAAATTAAGCTTTGTTAGGTTTGAAAAGTGGCTCTCAGTGCCTGTGTATTTTTCCACAGTTGGTGGAGATGGACGGCTTCATGTGGAGAGTGGAAGCTGGCTGGGTAGACGTAGGCAAACTTGTCGACTCCATCCCCAGGACAGAGATGGAGAGGGATGCAGTTTTATTGCTCAGAAATGATGGAAATGGATGCCACCACATACCGGTACCCTGAAAACAGAAATGGACCAGATATACTGTACACCTTTCAGCTCCATCCCCTCAGTGGGAAATGGTGGTCAGCATGACATTGCAGAGCCAATCTCCTGGGGACATCATACAGTAAGTGTTATGGTTGCATTTCTCATACTGGTGCACTGACAAGTACAGTACAGTGATCCCTTGGTTGTAGTGGTTTTTGTTATTTTTGCTAGATACAAAGCCGCACTTCTGCCATTATTGTGCATTTTTTCGGTTATAATCTATTGTTTTTGTGCACCTGAGCTGGTTCCTGCAGACAGGTGCAAAATTTCTGGCTTCTTATGGTTTTGAGGGATTCAGAGATGAGGCCCTATTTCATGAGTTAATCCCAAGTGGTGGAAGACCACTAACTCTCCTACACCTAACCTCAGACCCCTTACCAAGTCCATCTAAGATCTCAGTATGGTACATGTTTCTTCCTTCTTGTGCCCTTTTCATCATTTCACCTAACCTAACCATGCCTGTGTATGTTTTTTATACTTACAATAACAGTATGTATGTATTTAGTAGGTCTAATTATTGAAAGAGGGATAATCTGGTTTTTGGGAGTGGGGCTGGTACTTACAGTATTTGGAGAAATCACGTAGGTTCTGTGCTTTCATTATCACACACGAGGCGGGGTACCAAGTATGTGAGATAACCAAGGGATCATTGTAGATAGATTGTTGTATGTGTGTGTGTGTGTGTAATGGATTATTTTTGAGGTTCAGAGTAATTGTAATTGTAATGTCATAGATTCAGTTCCTTCATGATATATACAGTAATAGGATACTTTTAGCTGTACCAGGCCTCATGTCTGCACTATATGGGTTACAGTCCTTCATTCCCTGCCAACTCAGCTTTTCACTCACTCCATCAATGTCTTTCTTATTTATCTGCAGTCACTTATACCACCCCTAGTCACCCTCCCTCATATTCAATAAGTCCATGTTATATTTGCCACCTTTATAATCCTTTTTCACAATTAAGTACACTGTAAATCATGGAGAAATTATCTGTTAACCTTTTGGCTGCTAAGGTGTCTTGGCTGAGCAAAATACAGGAATTCCCTGCTTTATGATGCCTGACTTTCTGATACAGTACATTGCTTAACTGATAATAAGGGTTTGCTCTAGTCAGTAATGATATTAGCATAAGTAAAGTCCTAGTTATACCTTTAGTTGAGAAAGGGTTAGTGAAGATAGTTTTTGATGCCCTTGACTTCTAGGAATTCTCTCTCTTGTACAAATTCTTAAGGTGTTATTGCTGATTAAAATATCCAAGTGTACCAAGCACAGCAGAAGAGTTAAAGGTGAATTGTTACTGGTGGCATATGTATAAATTGCTTCTTTGCTGCATTGTTTGTTAGGTTTAAGTCTTGTAAGATGAGCCCTGCCTTTCATATTACCAGTGTCGTACCTCAAACTTGGCTCTTTCCTGTATTGTTTCGTTGGTGTAACTCTTTTGCACTGAGCCCTGCCTTTCCATAGGATTGTTGGCTTATATCCTAATTGATCCTTTGGTGTTTTTCAGGTGCAGATGTTGAAATGCCAACCATGGGGATCCTTGGGTCAATGCTGTACTTGTGCTGGAAGATGATGACTGGAGGAAGAGGAAGGTGACAGTGGGAAAGAGATTTGCAGTGTGGCAGTGCCTTCTCACATCAGCACTTCACTCTTGCACAGGTACACCAAGTCCCTGTTTTAAGTTTCCTTATACTTTAGTCTTTTTTGCTTTTAAGTCCACAGGAAATTACAGAACAGATACTTTGTATTACTTTATTTTTATTTTTTTTTACTACAATCTCATCATCCCCCATACCACCACCTGAATGTATTTAATTCATCATCGAAACTAATATAGGGGATGTAACTGAGTCAGGTTAAGTACAGTACTGTATGAGTCAGTATCCTTTTTTTTATTTCCATTATGTATATCCCACACAGGAGCTGCAGAGGGGTGACAGACAGTGAAATCAGTACAGAAGATGAAGAAAGTGGTGGTCAGAGGTGGAAGCAGTACTGAAGATGAGGAAAATGATGGTCAGAGATGAAACAAGTACAGATGACGATGATGATGAAAGTTGCTCTCAGAGATGTAGTTCAGGGATCAAGTGGCTGTATTGCACAATGTTTCTGTCATTGTTCCATCACCCACCAAGACAGTTGGGGACCAGGATGAATAATTGTGCGGGTTACTTACATTATATTGGATATTGCAGTCATTTACATTACATTCTTGCCATCTTTAGGAAATGTTGTGAAATTTAGATAACATATTTTGAACTGGAGGGATTAGATTCAGCCTCCATTAACCCTGTCACTGTTAGGATTCTCTCCTAAGCTGAGTGAAATGTTTGGTAATAGCAAGAAGTACAAAATACACTATATGGAAGCAACAAAATTTTCAGGGTTGTTGCTGGGAAAAAGATTGCATTAAATAAAGGTTGTTAATGTTCAGAATAACCTGTACATATATTTATCCTTATTTTTCTGTAAAGTTGTAGAGGAACTGGACCTTGAATAGTCATGTGGAATAAACTCATCTGTGTGAATCTGATGTCATCTTTCATAGGCTTATTCTTGCTACTCCCAAATGCTTTTCTTCAGCTTAAGAGAGACTGAACTGAAGGGGTTGGTACAGCCATCATGAATACCTTCAGTACTGGTGGTCCTTCCTAAAATTGAATAAAACTGCCAGATTAAATTGAGTAGGATGTCATTGGAGTGAGGAGGTTGATGACTGGGGAAATCTGAACCCCTCAACTTAGATTATGTTTTCTTACTTTATCCTTGCCACTTCGACAATTTTATTCAGCTTAAGACAGACCTCAAGTAATGAAGGGATTAATGGAAGCTGTAATCTAACTTATCAAAAAGTTTGTCTTGCAGTCATCTAGTGGCAACAAGGCTGTAGTATAAGTCATCAAAATGATTAACCCATCGAACCATTTCATATCTTCTATTGGTTTGTCTTGATATTTCCTGGTACAGTAGTTTAATTCAGGTTAGGAGAGATGCCTTATACTGAAGGGTATATGAAGGTTGTGATGATGCTAGAGAGGGACTTCATGTGATGGCTGAGATAAAGAACCAGATAGCTCATCTGCCTGGTTATACTTAAACATCTGTACTTTGCTGTCCCTCGAAAGGTTGGTGAGCTTTAGGAATAGGGTACTGTACCTTAAGGCTGCAGTCGACCAGGCTCATTTTTTAGATGAACCTGCGGCTACAATGACCACTGCTATTGCAAGAATTGTCACCCAAGCCTGAAAGTTAATGTTCCGCATTGCAAAGGTTTGATCTGCAAGAGGTGATTGCAATTCCTTTATATGCAAATGATCCATTACAACAAGTAGAAATGTTGGGTGGGAGAGAAACAGGAAAGGGCTTTAATTCTTTATTTTCTCTTCACCTTTCAGGCTACACAGAACCCTCTCTGAAGGTGGGGCTCTTTAATTCTTTATTTTCTCTTCACCTTTCAGGCTACACAGAACCCTCTCTGAAGGTAGGTTCTTTTTAGCCCAAAACATCAGAAAAAATGCAGAATTCAAGCTCTAACCTGTCTGTCTCTCCCACCCAACATGCCATGCAATGCCACAAAGGGAAGTAGGTGGGTCATTTACCCTTAAATGCATTGGACGGTGATAGCCAAGTCGCAGACGCTTACACCTCTTATGGGGTAATATGGATTTTTTAAATTTTTTTTATTCTTGTCACCACTATTTATCTGTCTGTCCATATAATTATCTGTCTACATAGACGTATACTGTATTACTAGTGAGTGAGTAAATGAAGGCTGAATCTAATCCATGCAGTTCAAAGGTGAGTGAATTTAGTTGTGAGTAGGTCTAGGTAGATGGGAGTGTTGTGTGAGTGTGTGGGTGTGGGTGGGTATAAGTGATTTTAGGACATCTGGGTAGGTGTGGAAGGGTGTAGGTTGGTAGGAGAAGGGTGTGGGTGGGTGTAAGTGGTCGTGGGAGGACAGGGCTGAATCTAGCACTTGGGGAAAAGGGTGTGTGTGTATGTTGTTCTTACCAGATTTGTCAGTTAATTAATTTTATTATAAAATTGAAATGTACTGGACATGCTTCTGTCATAGGAGTACATGTACAATAATATAGGCAAGTGCCAGTGCAGTAATATATTTGTTGCATACGTATTTTGGTAAATAACATTGTTCTTTTAGTATATGCAGTAATTGGCCTGCCAAAATTAGGGGGGTATATGCCCCTCCTAAATCTGTGCCTGAAGGGTGTACATGGGTGTAAGTGAATGGTAGTGGATGTAGGTGGGCAGGGTAGTTGTAGGTGAGTGTGGGTGGGTGTGGAAGGGTTTAGGTGAGTGTAAGTGTTTGTGTGAGGGTGTAGGTGGGTATGGGTGAATGACAGTGGGTGTGGGTGGCTGTAGGTGGATATTATGGAAGGGTGTGGGTGGGAGTGAAAGGGTGTAGGTAGGTTTAAGTGGTTGTGGGAGGGTGTAGGTGGGTAGGAGTGGGTGAAGTAGGGTATGAGTGATTGGGGAAGGGTGTGAGTAGGTGTGGCAGAGTGTGTGGGTTTGGGGTACAAGGATGTGGGTGGGGAAGGTGAATGAAGGTGGGTGTGGGTTATATGTGTAGATGGAGGTGGAAAGGTGAGTAGTTGTAGTTGGGTGTGGAAGGATGTGAGTGTAGGGTTAACCCCTGTATCATTAGCTCATCCATAGGCAGACGGTATGTGGCTGCTCCTGTATTTGTTTGACCTTCAGTTGTGTACAGGTATAAGGTAGTTTGATAATACATTTATTGCCTCTTCCACTACCTATGTAAGACGTGTATTAAAAATATGAAATAAAAAGTAGAAGAACTGCATGTTACGTAGCTTTTAGTAGCCGTATTCACAATTTTTTTTTTTTTTACCTTGAATTGTGTACAAGATCATTTGCTTATACATTTGTTGTCTCTTCCACTGCCTATGTAAGAAGTGTAATAAAGATATGAAATAAAAAGTAACTTTTAATAGCCGTATTCAAAAACTTTCTAACCATGGTCACAGACTAAAGAAATCTCAAACAGGAAAACATAAGACCCCTTCCCTGTGCAACGAAACAGTTGTCAGCGCATCAAATGACTGGTGACAAACTGTTTAGTTCACATATTTTCCACCAGATGGCAGCACCAGTCTCCTCAGGAACAGCAAAACATAAGGCCCCTTCCCTGTGCAATTAACCATAGTTCAAAGGAGCCTCAATAGATGGCGCCACCAGCATTCACGGGTTATCTGAAAATGACTGGTGGCGCCATCTATTGGGGATCCATTGAACTATAGTCCGTTGCACGGAGAAGGGGCCTTATGTTTTGCTGTTCCTGAGAAGACTGGTGCTGCCATCTGGTGGAAAATATGTGAACTATAGCTTGTCACCAGTCATTTTTGATCTACTGCCAACTAAAATACTTCGGAACCTTTGAACTGTTTCGTTGCACAGGGAAGGGGTCTTATGTTTTCCTGTTTGAGATTTCTTTAGTCTGTGACCACGAAATAGTCCGACTTGGAAGTTTGGAAGTTTTTGAATACGGCCACTAAAAGCTAATTTTTATTTCATATCTTTATTACACTTCTTACATAGGCAGTGGAAGAGACAACAAATGTATAAGCAAATGATCTTGTACACAATTCAAGGAAAAAAAAAAGTTAATAAATACGGGCTGTAGCAGGTACATAATGTCTTGTGATAAAATTTTTTCAGCTGCCAGTGAATTCCAAAAGAACTGTTTTAAGGAACTTATAGTGAGAGCAGTGGAAATGAGTTATTTAAGAGGAGCCTGTGGAGTCACATGGAGAGACAGGCTGACGAATGAGGATATAAAGGAGCGTTGTGGTGTTGATGTGGATGTGATAGGAAGCGTTATGAGGAACACACTGAGGTGGTTTGGCCATGTGGAGAGGATGGAGGGTGAAAGACTGACGAAGAGAGTGTATGTGAGTGAGGTGGAGGGGGAAAGAGGGAGGGGGAGGCCGAGGATGAGATGGAGAGATGGGGTGGAGAGGTATATGAGAGAGGGGGGTGTGAGCGGGGAGCCGGGGAGGGAACTGGCGGGGGACAGGGCGACTTGGAGGCGATTTGTTTGTGGCCACCCCAAACGGGATTGAGGCGTCTGGCAATAGATAGATAGATAGTTTATTTCATGAATGTGGCACACAAGAACAGTTCTTAATTATCTTATATATATATATATATATATATATATATATATATATATATATATATATATATATATATATATATATATATATATAAGATAATTAAGAACTGTTCTTGTGTGCCACATTCATGAAAACATCACTGCTGGCGATAAACTGAGGTAAGGCAATACTGTAACACAAACGCTAAGAAGATTGGGTGGGGGGTTGGGGGACTATGAGGAAGAAAAAAGATGAAAAGAAGATGGAGGAGATTAGGAGGAAGTTTGGGGGAGGAGGACAAGGGGATGAGTAGGAGCAGAATATGGTGAAAGGGTGAAGGGCAGGGATAAGGGACTGAAAAGTATATGGGGGATGAGTCAGAAGAGGGTGAGGGGGAGAATGCAAATAACAGGAAGACATAGGGAAGGGGAGATGAAGGGGAATAGGGAACAGAGGAGAAAACATAAGAAGAGGGAGAGGAGGAGAAAGGCAAGTGGGGGAGAAAGGGGAAGCAGCAGTAGCAGGAGTTGGAGAAATAGATTATGAGGAAGGGAAGGAGTAAGAGTAGTAGCAGGAGTAGGAAGGGGAGGAGCAGTTGTTGGAGGAGGAGGAAGGGGAGGAGTAGTACAAGGAGGAGGATGGGGAAGAGAAGAAATAAAGGAGAGGAAGAGCAGAAGCAAGAGAAGGGTGGTGTGTGAATGGGGGATGTAGGTGTGACTGTGAGCAGGGGTGAGTGAGTGTGGATGTTGCTAGATGTGGCTGTGTATGTGTGGGTTTGTGACTGTGTGTGTGTGTGTGTGTGTGTGTGTGTGTGTGTGTGTGTGTGTGTGTGTGTGTGTGTGTGTGTGTGTGTGGCTAAGTGTGGGTGGCTTTGTGGGTGTGAGTGTGTCCATGAGCTGTGAATGCTGGTGTGGCTGTGACTCTGTGGGTATGGGCATAGTTGTGAGTGTGGGTATGAATGTGACTGTGGGTGTGGCAGAGTGTGGGTGTGGCTGTGAATGTGGGTGTGGGTGTGGCTGAGTGCAAGTTTGGTTGAATGGGTAGGTGTGGGTGTGACTGTGAATATGGGCATGGGTGTGGCTATGAGTGTGGGTGTGGTTAAGTATGGGTATGGCTGTGAGTGTGGGGATGGAGGTGGCTATGAGTGTGGATGTGACTGACTGTGGGGGTGGGGGTGGGGGTGGCTGTGGCCATGAATGCAGGTGTGGTTGTCAATGTGGGTGAGGCTGTGGCTGGGTGTGGGTTTGGCTGAGGCTGTGGTTGTATGTATGACTGAGGGTGTGGTTGTGGGTCCACGGGTGAGTGTGACTGTGGCTGTAAGTGTTGGTGAGAGTGTGGCTGTGGTTGTGTGTGTTGATGAACATTTGGCTGTGGCTGTGAACGTGGGTGTGGCTGTAGCTGTGCGTGGTTGTGGGAGACAGTGTTGATGATGTTATGGCTGTGGGTGAGGATGCTGGTGCTGCTTAGGGTTAACTTGCACCTTGATACCTCCCTCTAAATGGCTGACATAATCTAAGCAGTGGTTGCAAAACACAAGATCACAGCACATAATGAAATTTGTTGGACATGTCAAGGATCATACACAACTTTGTCTAATGTGGCAACATGCAGCTAATATATGTCAATTTCTTTAGCACATGATGATGAAAGAACGTGTCCAATCTCTCCGCACTGATGCTAACTATCCTGTGTGGTGCTGAATGCATGCTGATCATACCTTATAACCATAAGCATTCCATAAAGAACTATACAATCAAGGCCCTGTCTTCTCTTCTGCTATACAAGGATTAAGCATACATCTCTAAAATACATAAATCCTAACCTCACCATGTAAAGTGGAATGTCATAAGTGGAGAATTTTTCAAAATCTTTGGGACGTCTGCCTGCATTTATGTTCATAGATGGTATCAGTAAATAAGAGTGATAATAATGCCAACAATTACTAAATTAAGCACACATTACAACAAAGAGATCATGAGTAAATTTAAATTATCCATCCATCCATCATCCAATCCTGTGTTGCCCCAAGAGGAGCATAGGAGCCCAGGGCTAGGCAAGTTGGTCCTGACATTTAAGATGAGAGCGCCTCACCCATCCCTGAGTGACATTACATGAGCAATAAACCCCAACCATCCCTTGGACATAAACTTGCACTGGCTCAATCCGACTGGAGCGCCGTAATTTCCCAAAATTTGGTTAAATGGTTACCACCAAGCGTAGTAAATGGTTTCCTGGTGTACAGGAAACCATCTGGCTTGTCACTCAGTGTAGAGTCACCCACAGGCAGAAGAAAGAGGAAAGAATGAAGGAAAGAAAGACAGGAGAGGGAGTGTAAAGTCACCCGTA
The DNA here is from genome assembly GCF_032717465.1 of Coenobita brevimanus. Classification (NCBI taxonomy): domain Eukaryota; kingdom Metazoa; phylum Arthropoda; class Malacostraca; order Decapoda; family Coenobitidae; genus Coenobita; species Coenobita brevimanus. Next base: position 2,014,236 of record NC_137024.1, on the reverse strand, counting down.
GGCAGAAGGACGAGGAAAGAATGAAGGAAAGAAAGACAAAAGAGGAAGGAAGAAAAGAAGGAAGGAGGAGAGGAAAGGGCAGACACCCGAGAGCAGCACTACATCAAGTGAGTGGACGGTAAGTGCCCGCACTTACCACTAATCATTAATATAAATAAACCCTTACATTAATTAGAAAAGGATTAGGATACATTTACACACAGCACTGCCCTAAATTTTTGTTGAACAATTTGAAACTCTTACTCAATATTTTGAAAAGTGTGTTGTGCCCAAAAGATTGCAGCACTTATCCTTCTATTTACCAAAGTCACTGCTCACAATCTTGTCATTTTTCATAAGGATGTGTACTGATATTTAAGTCTGCAACTGTACCAGCAAAATTACTGGAAAAAGTGAAATACTTTACAACACAGAATAAAGGTATGATACATGATAACACCACCAAAAATTAATTTATAAATGCTGCAAACCTTGAAAAGCGCTTAATTTTTTTTCTTTCTTCGGGGGAACAATTTTGCAGGCTTCTAATCTTGCACTCAGTTTTGCTGTACAAAATTCAGCATTTCAACATTAAAAAAATAAGAACATTATTCATATATATTTATTGCATGTGACTATGAAACTGTGAATCTTTATTAAAAAATGTGCCAAGACCCAGATTATATACAGTAAGTACAATTATTATTATTATTTTTTTCCTTGCATGAAGCATCACAAAACTGCAGACAGTGATATGCTGTTATAGGCAATCGTCCATCCATCCATCATCTAATCAAAATCATGTGAAACCTATCTCAAATAGCTGACTGAGGATGGCTGGGGCCTATCAGTATTAGTATTTCATCTACCACTACACAACTTCATTTAGCAGAGGGCAGCCTCCTGGTCCCACAGTTCAGAGGAAGTTGAGAGGTCAGAATAAACTGAGATGCTGATCTTTTTAATAATGACTCAAAGTATGACAGGACGTGTGAAGTAATGGAGAAAGGCACTAAAATACAAATACTATGAGGTGAAGTTGTCTATACAGTACATGCCACGACTGCAAAACTAAAAATGATGCAGTAAGAAACCTGTTTGTTGTCCATCCCCACTGATTACCAATATCCAGAAAGGTATAAAAAATTCAGAGGTGTTGGATATCCAGTACTGATGTAACATTGAGTAAATTTTGTATCCAGTAGTTTGATAATTTCTAGTACAATACAGTATTCTCTAAGGAAATACTCTATACCTGAATAAGCTAAAAATAACAGTAAGGTATGCAGGGCCTAAGGCTAAATTACTTCGGTCCAAAACTGATAAATCACCTGCCACCTTTTTGGGATATGAAATGAATCACACAGCACCTGACCTACATCCTGACTGATATCACAGACCATTAGGCAACCAGACATCCATTTTGAAAGACTTGCAATCAATAAACATTTTGATTAAGTTTTAAATAAAAACTGATGTATAGAATTTATTATCATTACATTACTAAACCCATTTTCATCTATATACTTCTCATGACTGATAAATCTTGTGATAAATTTACTTCCAAACAATAAAACTTTCTCCAGCAATATCTTAAGCTCCCAACGCATGCAATAAACAACCGCCAGAAGACAGATGGCCCCAATGCTCATGTGACCCACCACGCTCCATGGGTACACCACAATCTGCAAAGAAACCATATCAATACAGGGCCACATTCTTGCTAGTTTGGAATATTTTGTAACACCCCTTCCTCAGGTGCTTATTTATGTTATATGTTACACTGAAATGATGATGATGATACACTCTAATAACTTTTTTTACATTACTGATGCAACTTATATTACTACTAGAAAGATTTGAACAGCATACACAAGAACAGGGTGTGGTAGATAGGGACACCTATCATCCTTTCACTCAATGTAGGGTTAACCCTTCGGTGATGCTACACTGAGTGAAAAGCCATATTATTTTCTATATGCCAGGAAAGCATTTACTTCACTGAGTGGTTACGATATCACTAAACTAACACGTTATGTGTAAGTGGGTTGGCAGACAGGTAATGTCCCACCTTATAAAACAGCAAACTAAAAATACAAACAATCCTCAGAATGAGCCAGATTTACTGTTGATGACCTAAGACTGGACAAGGGATTCACTGAGGATGGCAACATGAAACATGAGAGGTGCCAGTGATGAGATTAAAGAATGAGAAGTTGTACATATGCTTGAGTATGAAAAGTTGACACATACTGTAAAGGCTGTATGAGACCAAATGGTGAGCTTAGTGCATAAGAGTGGGAGTATGGATTGGGTACATGTGCTGGAGTAGATGAGAATGAGAGGGCAAGGGAGGGTGTATGCATTGCTGTATGAAAGAGACTGAAGAAGAGTATAAAGCAATATGGATCAGATGGATCTCAGATGAGTTATGAGAGAATATGGAAGCATGCATGGAAAAGTCTGAGTGAAGTGACAGCACGGGAGGCTAAAAGGAACAGCACAATGGATTGATGAGGCAAAACATGCTGTGGTAGGGAAGACGAGAGCATAAAGTGACTGGATGGAAAGTAGAGGAAGGAATGATGCTGAGAGTGGAAAAGAGAGTTATATGTTGTGGAGAGAAGAGTGGATGACAAGGTTGGAAGATATCTGGGAGTTATGTGAAGAGAATGTACAAAAAGTATATTGGAAGGTCAAGATAGTAAGACAGAGATATGGAACGTAGTAGAAGGGAGAAAGATATAAACAGCAGAATGCCTGGTGAAGGGGGGAAAACTGAGCACATGGAGAGAACACTTTAAGGAACTGCTGAATACAGAGAAGGAAAATAGCTCAAGTACAAGTAGTTGGGCAATGGAATGGAATGGAATATGAAGTTTAGGCCAAAGGCCAAGCACTGGGACCTGATAGGTCATTCAGCGCTTTGATGAGTGAGATATGAAAGACGATAGTTTAAAAGAATGAGTATAAAAATTGAGAAAACTACTACACAATAACCATGCAACTAAAATCGTAGGTAAAATGAAAACAGATGTAGTCAGCAAGCCCTAAAACATAACTATGACAACACCAATCACAGCTTGCAGTATAGCCCTGTCTCCTTTAAAAATGCCATAAGGCTAGAAACATTTGCCCTATTACCTAAAACAACTGATAGGGATCCCCTATTTGTTAAAAATTTCGCCTGAGAGCGGGCATAGGTCGGACAGTCCAATAAGAAATGCCTGCAAGTTATTGTGACTTGACAGATGTCACACTGGGGTGGGACCCTTCGGTCCAAAAGGAACCCATGAGTCAAACGTGTAAGGCCAATTCGCAGCCTAGTCAACCTCGTCTCAAAACCCCGACAAGCCTGAGAAGAGGATGACCAGGCATAAACCGATGGCCGAATCTCTTTATACTTCATGTTATTGGCCAGGGAAGGGGAAGCCCATCTCGCCTGCCACTCAGACCAAACAAAGTTACGGATAACGGTCTTCAAATCAGAATAGGGAACCTTATTATAACCAACAGAAGGAAGAGAACATGCCGATTTTGCCTCTTTGTCAGCAAATTCGTTCCAATAGAGATTAACATGTGACGGTATCCAGCAGAACGAAACAAATTTATACTTTGTAGCCAGGCGCCAAAGCCAAGACTAAATCTTCCTTATTATAGGGTGGAATGTGTTAAACTGCTTAATGGCGGTCAAGCTTCCATAGGAGTCTGAATATATTGTAAATGACTTTCCCGGCATTGAGTAAGAGTTGGGCAACGGCAGGGAAAAGAAGAAAGGCATGCAGGGAGGAAGAGATCAGCAGGATGTAAATATGTTAAGCAATGAATAAAGTGAAAATGGGGAAAGCCCTAGAAACAGATAGAGTGTGTGACAGAATGCTGAAATATGGGGGAGAAATGGTGACAGAATGGATATGGAAGATATGCAGACTGACTTGGGTGAGAGGTAGTGTCACAGAGGATTGAAGTTGCTTATAACTGTTTCCCCTATACAAGGAAAATGGGAAAGTAGGTGTGCGGCAATCACAGGAGTATTTGTCTTTTCAGTGTGTGTGGAAAAATAAAGAATATATGTACCACAGCATTCTTTCTCTAACATCCCCAAGGATATCTTTTCAGTAACACTGTCTTCACTGTAAAAGTCACTTATGAAAGATATATATTTTATCTGTGTATGGATTTTCATTAATGTATGAATAATATGAAAATTATTGTTAAGAAAGTTGACATTTGGCAAAGACTACACATAAATGAGATGGTTAACACTGTTTCTATGCATCAATAGACAGATGAGAACTGAAACTCACATCTACCATCATCATCTAATTCTGTGTTGCCCCATGAGAAGCGTAGGAGCCCGGGGCTAGACATGTAGAGGTGTACGGTACGTAGGAGGACTACTGGGCCTTGAAAGCAGGCTGTGAAGCCTATGCCCAGAGTCGAACACATTAAAAAAAAAAAAAAAAAAAAAAAAAAAAAAGAGTTGGTTCTGACATTTAAGATGACTGTGACCAGCCTCACTTGTCCCTCAGTGGCATTATGTGAGCAATTAACCCCAACCATCCCTTGGATATAAACCTGCACTGGCTCAATCCGATTGGAGCACTTTAATTACCCACTAAACCACCAGGCGCCGTAGCCTGGTTATATGGTTACCACCCAGTGTGGTTAATGGTTTCCTGGCGTACATGAAGCCATTTGGCTTGTCCCTCAGTGTATAGTCATCCGTAGACAGAAGGACGAATTCCACAGGAACAAAAAGAGAGAGACAGACAGAAAAAATATTAATAATAATAAGCACAACAAGCTTACCTCTGCCACTGCTGTGATTGCCCAGGCCACACCTAACACAACAAAGTATCTTGGTTTTATTGTTAGTGATGAAAGAGGATGGTAGCCACTGCCTTCATACTGCTTCTGGATAAACCACAAACTGGAACAAAATTATTTCCTGATTACAGTACTTCAGGAGAAAAATCCAGAACATTAAATCTTCATTGTTAACTACAGTAATTTAGGACAAGATCATATTCCCTCATTCAAACACTCAGCCCTGATGGTTCTCTCCTATGGCTTAAAAAATTACCAAAGTAAACCAGATAAAAATACAAAGAATGTCCTCGTACTGAAAGGGCTATGGCTTACATAACAACCTGAGACTTCAGTAGCCCCATCAGATCCAGCCTGAGCATGATGACAGTCAAAAATGAAACTGACAACTATCTATTGAAACAAGCAACACACCATCATACCTACCATCGGGCAACTTGTTTCTTAAGACCAACCCCTTTCCTGAAATTAGGGCCTCATGTCTATGGCCTTCCACTTTCTGGGAAGTGGGTGAGGGGGCAGGACTTAAGAGACAAGTTGCCTGGCTGTGGGTATAGGAACAACTGGGGAACAAAGGTTAATCCACTGAAACTGGGGATGTTTTTTCATTTCATTCTTGCCATCTCCCAATAATCTCACTCAGCTGAGGACAGACTTTTCAAACTAGAGGGGTGCAACTTAGCATTATTGAATCTCTTCCACGCAAGAGTTGACTAAATTGTCTGGAAGCTGCAAGAATACACTTTTAATGGATATCATACAGATCTGACATGTCAAAATCTCCTAAATAACTAGTGGATCTCACGTACATTTAACGTGCAATGCTATGACTGTTTGTGGTATATTCAGGTGCATATCATCCACTCAATGTACTGATGCCTTGTGGCTTTACAATGAGTGATGAGCAAAATGATTTCTTGTTATTCAGGAAACCCTTTACTATGCTGGGTGGTAACTAAATGGCTCCTAGTGGTTTGGTGGGTTAACGCACTCCAACCAGATAGAGTTTGCAAGGGTTTACATCTGAGGGAATGTTGAGATTTACTGATCTTATAATGTCACCAGTGGTAGGTGGTGGTGACCATCATCCACTCACGATGTAGTGCTGCCTACTTCTTTCTTAGCCTTTATCATTCTTTTTCTGTGCCTGCCCTGCTCTCTTACTATTTCTCCCATCTTTCCTGTCACTTCTTATTGCTTTTCCACTGCTTTTCCTTCCTTTACAGGTGGCTTTACATTGAGTGACAAGACAAATGGTTTCCTGTAAGCCAAGAAACCATTTACAACACTGGGTGGTAACCATATAACCAAACCATACGTGCTCCCTGCGTGTCAATAAGTGGGTTGGTGGAGGGTTAGTGCCCCTCCCCATAAAGAAATAACTCAATGTCAAATGGCCACCCCTTACAGGATTATGGCGTCTAGCAATAGACAGGTAGATAATGCCACTCTGGGATGAGTGAGGCTGGTCGCCACTTTAAATCTCAGGACTGAGTAGCCTAACCCCAGGTTCCCAAACTCCTAATGGGACAAAAAAAGGATTGGATAATGGGTGTATGCAATGACTGTTGTTACTGCTTAACCCCAGCCTATCTGGCCAAGAGGACCCAATACTCATGGGTATGCAACTGCTTCTGTGGGGCCATCCTACAAGTACAGTCCACAACATAAACAGTGAAGGGATCCAGCACTTCAATGTGTTAAACAGTCTCACCAGGGTTGGACTAGGGTCCTTCCTCATGGTGAGGTGCAGGGAAATATAAGCAGACTTGGCTCCTGGGTGGAAACTGCAGCTGCTTTGCTCCAACCAGGGTGTGCAGCACCACCAAGTATAGGCTCCTCATCAATGTTAGTATGCAATGGTAAAACCAATAAGCACATGGTGCTTGATATGAGCAAAGTTTAAGTACAATGAAATACTGAACATAACCTGTTTAACAAGGGTGCAGATGGTGTAAACATCTTTAAGGGGAGACCACAGGCTATAAAGCATAAAGAAGGAGACTGCCCTTATACCTCTACAATACTCTTTACTGTGTAAGCAGCTTACTGGTTAAGCTCTACTAGTCAGTCTACCAGCAAATCAAAACAAACAGGGAAAGGAGGAGGGGCCCAAGATCATGGTATCATTCTAAATACAGCCCTCATGCTTAACCCCTACACCGCGGGCTTGTTTACCAATGACTTGCGTCTGCCGCGGGGTTATTTGGGCTCCGACAGACTCTCAAAAAATATTTGCCAAAAATCAGTTATTAGTCCTAGAATAATAAAATTATATATGCTTATGGCACATACCTTCAGCTTTCTCCTGGAATGATTGTTGAGCCTTCGTCGGTTACCGTAGGACTTGTGGAGACCTCTGAAGTAGGGTAACGAAGTCTCCACTTTACACTTCCCGACAACCCGTAATATGATTACCACAGCCAGATACAAACACTATAAACACTATTCTACAATTTTCAAGTAGTTTGGGAACCATACTAAAAAAAAAAAAAAACTGTGAAAGCAATGGAAATTACAAGCGCGTCTGATTGTCGCACTGGCACTAGTTCGCTCTTGGTAGTCTGTCATTTATTATTCATAAAACCCCTCACACTTTATATTTCTATTACTATATAACACTTATATATATCTATAGTCTTTATCCATAAGTTTCCTTCAGTAGTATTAGTTTATTGTCACTGTAGGGATTGAATTTCTTTCAGTAAAATACGTAGCATTCACTTTCTCATCCTGTATACTGGCATTGAGAGTGAATGTCACTTTCATCTTCACTCTCATAACTCATAGCATTCAGACATGCTAGAGTGAAACTTTCACTTTCATTACTCCTAGGGTATATACTCGTATTCTTATAATACTACTCATTTACATTTCTATTTACGTTCTCTATTTTATTTACGTTATTTACATTTCTATTTTATTTACACTGTGTTGTGCACTGTCACTTGAAATAACTTATAAAACTATTTTCCATTGTTCACGTATATTTACATTCATTACTTTCACTTGCTGTTTACACATTATTTACACATTATTTACAATTCCACTTGCACTGTTTTACTCAATAGAAAGATCGTAGTCACTCTTTTATCAATTGTCAGCCCTTTACCTCTTTCCACACGAGGTTTAGTAGGGGGTAAAGGTCACAGGGCCATTTGCATGGGGGTGAAAAAAAGGCCTTGAAGTCAGCAAGAAGAAACATACGTACTCTCGCTTTGGAAGTTGAGAGAGAACTGAGTGATAACGGAGGACCACCAGCGTAGAGGCCTGCTAGGGGTTATTCAGAGTTACCAATATTACTTCTTGAAACAGCTAAGTCTAGCACTGATATGATTTGGCAGGAAATCTAGACAATACATTATAAATTTGGTAGTTCCAGGTGAATGTAAATATCACTTAGGTTGCTCCCTTCCCTCCTTACATGTATATTTATTACGAAAATAGATTAGAGGCCTACTTAGGAGATATATATATTCAGAGCTACCAATGTTATATCTTGAAACAGCTTTGTCTAGCACTGATATGATTGGCAGGAAATCTAGACAATACATTATAAATTAGGTAGTTCCAGGTGAATGTAAATATCACTTAGGGTTCTCCCTTCCCTCCTTACATGTATATTTATTACGAAAATAGATTATAGGGCATATTTCAAGGGGAAAAAACAGCGAAAATTAGCGAACGAGTGCACGTGAGGTGTTGTCAGGTGATAATTAGCCAATTCCAGGTGTATGGCACTCTCACTTACCTTATTTCTTTCTTGTATATATTATTTGGTATAAGAATAGGACATAGGGCTTATTTCAATGGATGAAATCAGTGAAAAATTCCAGGGAACATTTACTTAGCGTAGCACGGCCGGGCAGGCGAGAGGACAGGGTAATGGAGGGGGGGTAGGGAGGGGAGTCAAGAACGGGGAGAAATGGCTAAATTGTCAACAATGGATGGGAGTACAGATGAGATTAGGAGTGCTGACTAGTGTTGGACATTGGCAGTACCGATAGATGATACAAGCCCCCACTTGGAAGCCCGGGTGAATTCAAAATAACACAGAATCACAAAAGCGACGCCCCGCGGTATGATCCCTTGCTCCCAAGCGTCACGAAAGTGACGCCCCGTGGTTAAGGGGTTAATAACCATGGCATGAAAATTACCTGTAAGATATTCGAAGTCCCATATTGAGGCAGTTGGCCAAGATGAAGCCAAGTGCACCAAAAACATTCACGAAGAACACTGCTGCCACGCTATATGTGATTGAGAATAAAATCAGAGCCTTGTTATACCTGAAAAATAAAAAAAATATGTATATAAATATCATCCTTGCAAAATCTGTTTTTGATAATTACTAACTGCAAGAGGGATACAACATGTCAGATGATGATACTATACGAGGCCTGCCCAAAAAGAAACCCAAACTTTTAAAATAGCGCACCAACTAACCACCATAGCGTGATCAGTGCTGTGTAGTAGTAACTTTGAGTTTTAATCTAACACTAACCACATTACATCACATCACTTTGACACCCTATCTATCTGCATTGTTTGTGCAGATCTATACCACCTCAATGTATTCCTTTCTATCTACTCAGAAATTCCACATCTCACTCCTACAGCATTTTCTTTCATTCCATTCAATAATTCTGGCAAACCAGAAGATAGGCTGGACAAGTCCAAGGAGCAAATGGCCATTAAAAGCTCTCAAATCTCACAAAACTCTCTGGTGGAAGTTTTACTTGATTGTCAAACACATATGAGAGATCCATGGAACTCTTGCATCAAACTGGGGCTGGGGTAAGGTAGTCCCATAAATCTTACAGCATTAAGTGGCTGGTGCTACCAGGCTGAGCAAACCAGCTTCCTAGCAATAGTAGACCCCTCAGTTATGTGGTAATCTGAAAACCTAGGGATCTTATGAATGCAAGAATATGGATTTCCATTACAAAACCTGATCCGTTAACTAACTCCCAGTCCTAACACTTAACACACGGCAATGGAAGATGTCAGTAATATTGTACAGGGAATGCAAACACTCCCTGGGAAGGAGAAAACATGGGTCATTGTATGGGGTCAGCTTTGGCTGTGAGAGCCACTACACATGCCTGACAGTCAGGGAACAAGGATGTGCAAATTATTGTGGGAGCATTATAGCCCTATGGCATCACTGTGAACAAAATTTAGAACTTCTGGCAGGCCAGCCAGCCACAGGCACTGGTCTGATCTTGTAAGGCATATGCAATTTTCGTATTGATGGTTGTCTTTGTTTGTTTGTTTGTTTTTTTTAAAAGCAAAATCCACGTGTATGGTCCCATGTAATGGAGGGGTTTACTGTAATGTTATTATGTTATCAGAGAGTAAAACAGCCAATATCATTTGAAACATGAACTAAATTCACACTTGCAATAATATAATATTATGGCACTGATGTGAGTTCTAAATCATCTAGACAACCATTAAATTACAGAGTATCTTGTGGTAGGTGGGGGCGCTCACCATCCACTCACTCGATGCAGTGCTGCTCTTGGATGCCCCTTCCTCTCCATCCTTCTTTCCTTCCATTCTCTTCTGTCTTTCTTTCCTTCATTCTTTCCTTGTTTTTCTGCCTACAGGTGACTTTACACTCCATCTTCTGTCTTTCTTAACTTCATTCTTTCCTTTTCCTTCAGCCTGTGGGTGACTCTACATTGAGTGACAAGCCAAATGGTTTCCTGTGCACCAGGAAACCATTTACTACGCTGGGTGGTAACCATATAACCAAATTTTGGCACCTGGTGGTTTAGTGGGTAATTATTGTGCTCCAATCGGATTGAGCCAGTGAAGGTTTATATCCAAGGGGTGGCTGGGGTTGACTGCTCATGTAATGCCACTCGGGGATGAGTGAAGCTGGTCACTCTCATCTTAAATGTTGGGACCAACTGCCTAGCCCCGGGCTCCTATGCTCCGCATGGGGCAATGTAGGATTGGATGATGGATGGATGGATGGATTAGTTGGCAGTTAGTGAAATTTTAAAAAAAGTAAGCCACCTGGTTAATGCAGATACTACAGTATAGTACACAGCATCATAGTTGTAAAAATAATAATTTAAGCCATACATTACCTTGAGAGCTGCATTTCATCCATGGCAGCAAAAGTGTAGGCTTCTGTGATACCATTTACAGCAAGAAAGACAACATAAAAACTTTGTGCTCGCAACAGCTGTGTGCCAACACCCTCACTCAGCTGTCGCCCACCATACAGCTGCAACACAGTACAAAGTGCTTAGATATATAAATGAAATATCTACTATCGATCAGTATTATGCAAATTTATTATTTGTATACAAGCATATTCAACCAAAACATAAAACAAACAATTTCATAAAGCAGTTTTCTGTACTGCCTAGGAATATAATACTGTACCCGTAAAACCTGAATTACGCAAGGAATACACAAAAAAAGATCATCACCCTTCTTTTAATTCCTTGACAGTATATTCAGTATCTGAATAAATAAATAAATAAAAAGAGTCAGGGTTTGAGTTCCTGTGTAAATTTAACTTGGATACTATGTCTTGCTGAAACTTGGTTATATGAAACAGACACTAATATTACTTGTAGTCCTGTAGTGCCATTTCCAGGATATTTTATGAATAATGTTCTCAAACCTTCTGCTAATACTCCAGGGATGGGAGTGGCATTCATTTATTCCTTGGCACTAGTTAATATCTGGCTGATGATGTGACTCTGTTCCTTCATCCTTCAAAATCATGGAGACATTAAAAAATCATCAAGTTATCAGACTGTACCTGTTTATCACCCTGGCAATCAGGGTGTGGATAGGAACTTTATGAATAAACATGGTCTGCATCCTGAGTCCTCCTCTGCAGAAGCTGGTGATGTTAAATACTGAGTCAACAGCCATTCTTTGCTATTTTTTTTAAAGAAGTGACTGACCAAAATAACACAGTCATTCAAGTGTCACACCCCAAACAGGTTTTAAGACATACACTTTATGTAGCTTTGTCTCTTGCTGATTGTGATTCTGTACTGGATGATAACACTTGCCTTGCTGATCAGTTAGTCTCTGACTATGATGTAGGCTCTTCTGGCATTAATGTCCCAAGACCACTTTCCTACAACAAAATCATAACTTTCACAAATAATGGAAACATCATTCAGACTCATCTGTCATACAATGGATCATCATTTCAACTGAGATACCGTAGTTCTTCTGATCTCTCAGATGAAACTGATAAATTATGGAATAATGTCCTTCAATTAGAAAGAGAATTACTGTACAAGATGATTCCCCACATACAACTCATGTGTTCATAAGTTCTCTATGCAGGAAGTGCAGAAAAGCAAAATGTGGCTGATTTAGGAAAAAAACCAATGGCTCTGCACTGAGTGATAATTGTAAAGTATGCCAGTGATCTAGGAAACCATTTATAAAGCTGGGTGGTAAATATACAACCAAGTTATGGTGAGATATGGAGCCTACTATAGTGCCCCTGTTAACTGGGTGGAGAGATGCAAATGTGATGGTTATCAACAAACCTAACCTCTTCCCCGTGCCTCACTCAGGCGAGGCACTGTATATTGCAAGGGAACATTGGTTCACTGCAAGGAATGAGCCTGCAGGGGTGGTTGCTTGCCAGCAGTTGATGGGTCTACTTGGCCAGATAGACCAAAATTACTCAACAACAACAATAACAACAACAACCAGAGACCACATGCTTACCATCAATACTAAGTTTGAGTACGACCAGGCAAAGGTGACAATGATGATACTGATGTAAATAAGGTTATGCAGCAGTGATGAAAGAAAGCTGACAACTTCTGCTACCCGACTCTATGGGAAAGGAGGAGAAAAAAGTAATTTTTAATAATTAATAATTAATGTGTTGTTAAACAACTACTGCATATGACACATAAATCATCTAAAAATTCAAAAGTTATACATTCAGATCTCCAAATCAGGTTACCTTATCTTGGTCAAGTATAGGCTTCCTTCGGTCCAACATTTGGGCAAAGAACTTATAAGCTGCTGCTTCAATACTACGGAATATCAAACGAGCTGCAAGGGATCCCAAATTATTCACAACCTGTAAAACATTATGAAAGTTAAAAAAGTGTATGGGAATGGAAATCCAAACTTTTCAGAGCACGTATGCCCGTAGCTATAAACAGGAATGGAAACTTGGATGTTACAGCATCATGTGAAAATAACACACTGTTGTTGTGGCTCGTGGCTCAAATAACTAAAAATCTTGCTTAATCTTTCCCTATCTCCCCTGTCCTATGTTTTTACAGATTCATATACGTCATAAATACAATGTTTCTCACATGCTTTCTCCACCATTTGTCATACAATAAATATATGATCTAGGGATGTAGCAATGTATCAGCGTTGGTGTTGGTATTAGTGGTATCAGCCTATATTTGAGGTACCGTACCAGTGTCAGTATAGGTACTGGTGATATTTTGGCCAATACTACTGATACTTTTTGTGACTTATTCTGTATTGCTAGTGTGAAGATCACCTGTATTATTTGTGGCAAAGACCACTTTCATATCAGTTCTAACCACATGGCAGTTCTTGAGATAAAACACTGTCTCACATATTCCACAATAACCACTTAATCTCCAGAGGAAGGAAAGACTGATCATATTCACACATCTTCCAATCTTTATCAAACAATGGAGGTGGGGAGTATGTGGTGGTCCTGGAACACTGTGGTCAGTAGCAGCCCAACTGGTCATCAAGCAAAACTGCTTGGACCATCATCAACTCACTTCATGTAGTGCTGCCTACTTCCTCCTTCACCTTTATCTTTTCTTTTTCTGTGTATGCCCTCTCCTCCAATTTCTCCCATCTTTCCTGTTACTTTTTATTACTCTTCTTTCCCTTTCAGGTGGTTTATTATATTTAGTGACAGGCCTAATGGTTCCCTGTAAGCCAGAAAACCATTTACAACACTGGGTGGCAACCCTACAACCAACACATATGTATTCCCTACGTGTCAACAAGTGGGTAGGAGGAGGGTTAGTGCCCCTCCCTGTAAAAACAACTCACGCAAAGACAAATGGCCACCCCCTACAAGATCATGGCATCTGGCCACAGACAGACAGAGAGATAGATATTAAGATACAGTTATCAGTACATCCCTAATCTGATCCACCCAACCCCTACCACTCCTACAACCACCCTGTTCATCACTTACCAGACATTCTAGTATACTACATGTACTTACCTTTTCTACAATTATTCTTTAATATACCTTTCGAACAACACAAAGCAGATTTATTCCACTAACATTTTACACTCACTTGGATCGTCTTTACTCCTGCACAAGGGCACAATCACAACCTTCTTCCACACCAGACCACTGGTATAACTAAACTCATCGTTGCTTTCTGGCAAAGTTCTGTCAAACATTTAATTCCACTCTTTCTGCTGCAGTTTATCACTTTTATAACAAAGTCATCAATACCTGCTGCCTTATCATTTTTCAACTCTTCACAGCACTTTTCATTTCTGCTCTGCTTTCAACTCTCCACAGCACTTTTTGCTTCTGCTCTACTCTTTATCATTCCCATTCATCAGCCCTTCAAAATACTTGATGTAATGCTGCTTACATCTTCCTTCACTTTTATCATTCTTTTTCTGTGCCTGCCCTCCTCTCTTTTCATTTTTCCCATCATATGCTCTTCTCTTCACTTGAAGTGGCTCCACATTGCATGACATGCCTAACTGCTTCCTGTAACATAGGAAACCATTTACAATGCAGGATGGTGGCCATATAACCAAATAACAAGGTGATATAGTGCCTACTATGGTGCCCCTGTTAAATGGGTGGAGAGACAAATGTGATGTTCATCCAGGATCCAAAACTCCAAACTCTTCCCCATGCATTGCTGTGGCAAGGCACTGTCCACCATCAGGGAACATCAGTTCACTGCACAGGATGAACCGGCAGGAGCAGTTGCTTGCCTGCAGATGATGGGTCTGCTCAGCCAGACAGATTGGGGTTACTCAGCAAAAACAACCATCCACAAGTATCACTCTATTCTCATTTCTGACACTTTCACAATTTCTTCCAAACTCATTCCTTTATTTCTGTATAGCTTTGCAACACAACTATGTTTCTGACATAGTCTGCATTAATTTTTCTTCCTAATCTCTTACCTTGTTTCTTACTCTCAATATAATCCATCTTCTTTCAACAGAACTCCTTTCTTGCATCCATCTAAACCATTTTTCTTTTTTTCTTCAATCAGTCTGTCAACCTCTACATCCCACCAACCTGCATCTTTCTTTCCAGTCCCCAACTTTGACACACCACACACAGCTTTAGCATTCAAAACCAAACACTTCTTGTATGCACCCCACATACTTTCAAAGTCAACTTTCTTCCAATTCAGTGAGAACTCCACTACCTCAAACTCTTTACTACAAGCAAACCTCATTTTATGACTGAGATGCGTTGTTGGAATATCATTCAGATAACAATCAATCATAAATTGAACAAATCTGAACATGGATTCATTGGAGATATACTTTTCTGGAAAAGGTCAGCCACATAACATAAGTATGAAAAGAGGTTTCCACCTAACCTACACTGGTAGTTACTTTACTTCACTGCACTTCACTTGCTGCTTTAACTCCAACATTACACTACTGCTCAATTACTGACAATGACACACCTGTTTGTGGTAGGTGGTGGTGACCATCATCCACTCACTTGATGTAGTGCTGCCTACTTCTTCCTTAGCCTTTATCATTCTTTTTCTGTGCCTGTCCTCCTCTCTTCCTATTTCTCCCATCTTTCCTGTCACTTCTTATTGCTTTTCTTTCCTTTACAGGTGGCTTTACATTGAGTGACAAGCCAAATGGTTTCCTATAAGCCAAGAAACCATTTACAACGCTGGGTGGTAACCATATAACCAAACCATTCGTGCTCCCTACGTGTCAGGAAGTGGATTGGTGAAGGGTTAGTGCCCCTCCTCATAAAACAAATAACTCAAAGTCAAATGGCCACCCCTTACGGGATTATGGCGTCTGGCAATAGATAGATAGATAGACACACCTGAGAGTGACTGAGTTCAGAGGCATTGTAGAGATTACATAACCAAAAATGGTAACCACACATCAAAGAAAATGGTGCTAAAAAAATTTTTTGTAGGGGATCATAATGATCGCATTAGTGAAAATGGAGACCATACATTAAAAAATTGTGCTAAAATCTTAAGATCATATAAACAAATTATTTTTTTACAGTCAACCATAAAACATGGTTTGCCTGCACAAGCATCTTGAATCTGAGAAATTTATAACCTTTCATTTCTCCCTGCTGCTCATCATTTATAATCTAAGAAACTCCCTGTTTACTCTGCTCATGCATGCTCACATGTGACATTACACTCTTCACACCTTCCCCTTTATCTACTTCACTTCCATTCATGTTATTTTCTCTTATGGTCATCACGTCAAACTTCACTTCCTTCTACAAATTAGGTTACATCACAAAAATTTAGGTAAAGTTAGGATAAATTAGGTGACGTATGGGTAAGCTAGGATAAATGATTAGATTAAGTCAGGGTAATTTACGGTACCTTTGGGTAAATCAGTACTGATGAGGGTAAATTAGTGCCAAAATGGCATTCTAAGATGGCTAACTAGACTGCATCAGTCTTTCTTCTGTGTCGTTGCAATGGTAAGCAAAGACTGATGTGTCAGCTGTTTACTCACATGTTCCCGCTGTGTCAATTGTTTATTCAACTGTTCCCAAGTCTTGTTTTTGTTCAATTAATCCTTCCGTTAGTAAACGTGCTATTCTTTATCTGATAATAAACACATTCAGACGACTTTATTAACTTTTATTAGCCTGATACAGAACCCAATCCTATTTTCTCAGGCCTCTCAAAGATCCAAACTCTACTTTCCCCACTCAGTTACAGATAATTATATCATTCATTCATTCATCATCCAATCCAATCCTACGTTGCCCCATGAGGAGCGTAGGAGCCCGGGGCTAGGCAAGTTGGTCCTGACATTTAAGATCAGAGTGACCAGCCTCACTCATCCCTGAGTGGCATTACATGAGCAATAAACCCCAACCACCCCTTGGATATAAACCTTCACCGGCTCAATCTGACTGGAGCGCAATAATTACCCACTAAACCACCAGGTGCCAAAATTTGGCTATATGGTTACCACCCAGCATAGTAAATGGTTTCCTGGTGTACAGAAAATCATTTGGCTTGTCACTCAGTGTAGAGTCACCCACAAGCAGGAGGAGGAGGAAAGAACAAAGGAAAGAAAAACAGAAGAGGGAGTGTAAAGTCACCCGTAGGCAGAAGGATGAGGAAACAATGAAGGAATGAAAGACTCACGGAAATTATATTTCATCAATATTCTTGGAACCTATCTCGCATTATATTCTGACCTGACTGTATAATATTATCAATAATAAACTAATAATAATATCATACAGTACTGTAGTATCCTCAGCTTTATCAGTAACACCTCAACTTAGCTTTCGGTGTTCAGAAATACAGTACAGTACTGTTCTGTTATTTCTCTTGGGATACAGATCACAGAAGAAAGGAAGCCAAGGTTACAGTATCACTCTCTCCTTTTCCATATGAGGTATAAGGTTACTTTTTTTTTTTTTTTTTTTTTTAATGTGTCTGACTCCGGACAAAGGCTTCAGGGGCCATCCAAGGCCCAGCAATCCTCCTACACACCTCAACATGTCACCATTTCGGCACTAACACCCACCATCTATATCAAATACATGCTAGGGCTGTCTCATACAGGACTGGTGTACTGGTATTAGCAGGGGTACTTTTACGACATGTCGGCAGGTCTTCTGGTAGACCAGTAAAGTCTGCTTTTATGAAATTCAAATCCTTAAGCTGTTCCTTGTTCTAGCCGGGATTTAATCCTGGGTCCATTAGGAATGCAGGCTGCGCCTCTCTACCGATTCAGCCACCACAACTGCTGGCGGGTGAACACTGAGGATATCACATCCCTATGCCAGTACAGACAGGGAGGTGGAGCCAAACAGGAACATGTGTGCAGCATTTTTCACCATTATTCCTAATAATCATTAGGATGTAAACTATACAGATTAAACAAATTAAGTACAGGTCTCACCTGGTAAACACCTTGCTGAGCTAAGGAAATCAGAGGGAAGAAATTCATGAGATAGAATTCTCCTTCAGTAAGTGCCTCCTTCAGCCATCCTTGCTTAAAAAAGTTCCAGGACAAGGCACCCAGTTCTCTATCCACTTCTGGCTGGAATACGAGAGGACAGATATTATGTACCTGAGAAACTGCATGCACTAACTAAATATGTGAATCCTACCAGCATAACTATCAGGAAAAAACTGTATAAATGGCCTGTTCTTATCCAGCATGACAAAAAGAAAAAAAAAAAAAAAATTAGTCCAGTGGTCAACTTAGGCCTTTCACATCCACTTCATCCATATCAGGTCAATTTTGGTCCATTCAGATAAAATCAGCTCCCTTTGCATCTATTCTATTTCACTGAAATCTGGTTCTATGAGTTAATTCACGACTGTTCAAGCCATTTCAGATGCATGTTTAGGCCTACTCAGTCCCCTTCAGATTCAACTAGACACAACCAGGTAACTACCTGCCCATTATGGTCAGTTATGGCCTTTTTCTTTCTAATACTGTAAATCATACTGCAAAATATTTTCCAGTCTCAGGCAATATACTAAAGTGCTGTAGCTACCAAAGCAGTGGCATGAGGTAGCATGCAATGCTTCCATTTGCTGATACACCATGAGATTAGGCACTGCTAGTCAAAGTGGCTAGATGGTACCGTATCACATTTTTCTCACAATGTGTGTGTAACTTCACTCTAAAGTTAGAAAGCCAGGCCATGAAGGACACTGAAAAACAGACACTGGTGGCATATTCCTTCATATGCTTGCATATGAATCCCAGTCTAATATTATCTCTTTTGGGGCATAGGGAAGCCCAAGGTTAGAGTCCAAAAAAATAAATCATTAAAAGGTTGGAGATTAACCTACTTTCCCTGCAATATTTTATATAATAAAAAACTTCCAGTCACAATACACTTCATGGGGGTTTGAATAATTAAGATGTGATTGGAGGTTTTTCTGTCATACAGATGACATTTACAGACTTTGTCTGGCACACACACACAGATATAGACGGTACCAAATACCACACTTCAACCTTCCCATCGAGGTACCCTCTTCCCATTTGCTGTTCACCAGCACCAGCATGAGTTAATTCTGGCTACTACTATGTTTCCAAGGAGAACATTGGCCTTGCAGTGATTTTCATGTGGGCTGTTACAACTACATTTAGTTCTAGAGAGATGCCTTCAAGTGGTGTCAGTGATATAACCAGCCAGCTCCAGTGGCATGTTTATACAAATTTTCCTCAATTTACACAACAATATATTCCTCTCCCTCAGTCCTGTATACATGGATCCACTTCTATTTCCATGGAAAAATTGCCGACTGACATTCAAAATACTGTATTCACCTAGACTTGCTTTTGATGAATAAGGGGAGAGTTATTTTGACGGTCTTGAAGCGTAGCCTCAATCTTTGAGTGGTTAGAGGCACTGCTCAGTCCCCCTCCTCTAGCCCCTCAGCTTAGGATAATCCTCCCAAAGCAACTGTCACTTTATCATCTGATAAGGTGAGTTAAAATTCCACTTACTGGTCATTTTTTAGTACTACATTCTTGTTCATGTACCATTTTATAGGCTGAATGATAATTAGTGTGTTTTTATGCAGGTGTTTGTTGGAGGTAAACAGGAACTTTGGGAAAATTCTGGGATATCGTCCCCCTACCCCATTAGCCAAATACCCCGTAACAATGGTTCTTATGGCACAATTTACACATCTCAATTTGCGTGGTAGTTTTTACCCCCCACATATGCCATGTAAAATGTGAGTCTACTGTACCAGCACTTTCTGCACTGCAAATGACATAAAAGTATTGGTAAGGAATCCTGCACGATTAACAGTCTTTGCTGCTTATAAAACCTCAATGCTGGGACATTAATGAAGCATTATAATCTTCAAACACTAAGGCTGTATTTTTACCAGTGAAGGACAACTTCCTTAGTCTCAGTGCCCATGTATACCTCTAACTATGTTAGAACTTTTGTGTGATCCAGGTGAATAAGCCTGGTGTGGCATCATTCATTCTCTTTCTTGACTCTAAGATTATTATTCTTTCCTAGACCTTGTCCCATTCCCTTAAGGTTTTGATGGTATCTGAAGATTTCTCTGTGCAAAGGGCTTTTGACAAATGTCTCACCTCATATCCAGTTTCAGTGTTCACGACTGCCTGTGCAAAACTAGTCAAGAACAGAATCCCAGAACAGCCTTAAAATTACATATGATTATTTGTTGATTAAATACATCCACAATGCATGTGGGAGATGGGGTATTTAAGTCAATATCCTGCATCAAAATAACCATCCATCCATCCATCATCCAATCCTACATTACCCCACGAGGAACGTAGGAGCCCGGGGCTAGGCAGTTGGTCCCGACATTTAAGATGAGAGGCCAGCCTCACTCAGCCCTGAGGGGCATTACATGAGCAATCAACCCCAACCATCCCTTGGATATAAACCTTCACCGGCTCAATCTGATTGGAGTGCAATAATTACCCACTAAACCACCAGGTGCCAAAATTTGGTTATATGGTTACCACCTAGCAGAGTAAATGGTTTCCTGGTGCACAGGAAACCATTTGGCTTGTCACTCAGTGTAGAGTCACTCACAGGCTGAAGGAAGTGGAAAGAATGAAGGAAAGAAAGACAGAAGAGGGAGTGTAAAGTCACCCGTAGGCAGAAAGACAAGGAAAGAATGAAGGGAAGAAAGACAGAAGAGAATGAAAGGAAAGAAGGATGGAGAGGAAAGGGCAGACACCCGAGAGCAACACTACATCGAGTGAGTGGATGGTGAGCGCCCCCACCTACCACAAATCAAAATAACACTTGATCAAAAAATGGTAAACATGGCCAGACAACGCTCAAATCACTATCGGGTTGTTACCGAATGGCGGAGCTTTTACTTCATGGTTCTAACTCATTTCACATGAGGATTATATATACAGTACAGTATATGTGAGTTATGTCCTTATTCTTGGCCCTTCAGGTTAATTCTGGTCCATTCAGTTTAGTGCTACTCCATTCAGTTCAGTTCTAATACATCTGAGTTAATTCTGGCCCTTTCAGGCTAATTTTGGTCCATTCAGGAAAATTAAGGCCCATTTAGGTGAACTATGGTCCACTTTGATGAATTCCGGTCCATTCAGGTCAAACAAGACTCAACAGGTACATTCAAGCCACTCTGGTTCCAGTCAAGTTACTTCGCATTCACTGATGCCATTCACACTAGCCTGGATCCACTGTAGTCTTTTCAGATCATTACTGATATATTCAGATCCAGTTAGAACAACTTAGGCCTATTCATGGCTATTTCATGCCCATTCATCCATCCACCATGCAATTCTTTATTACTCCACTTTCTAATCTTTACTTGTTCTAAATTCCCCTTCTCTGTACTGTAGCTATAATATTCCTTGTATGCAGATATACGGTACTTTTGTAAATGGGCTGAATCCACTGGTTTAGCTTTTATCTAAACAAAATGGTCAAAAAGTGAAATATGAAATATGATGAGGGGTCAAGTCCTGAAAGGCTACTGGTATGGTACCACATTAATTTCATACAGAAGCAATATTATACAGTATTGCCTTTTGCAACTGTGTTTTACACATACTTTTTTTCAGGGCTTCAACATCTTGCGAGCACAGGCAATACTGTATGGTGAACATTGCATCAACTGCATTCACAGTCAACAAATTATAATACTCTCCATATCTTACATTTTTCCTCAATTATCACAAAAATGCAAATTACTGCCAAATTATTCTTACTACCGGTATGTTACAACCTGGATTCAGCACCACAAACTATGGACTTTTCTGAGAAATTTCATAAAACAAGCACCAGTAAAAAAAAAATCTTACCAAAACAATATGCAAAGTACAGAACTTCTGTTTCACTAACCAGCATCTTTCCTCTTTCCCACTGCGGAAAAAGCTGCCTCAGGCTTTGAACTGGTAGTTTCTTGGTTTCTTCTTTGTTGTGGAACTTATAGATGAACAGGCCATAGTATAAAGCACAGTAAACTATGGAACCACACAGCTGACTTACACCATACATCAGCACAGCATGAGTTGGCCATGCGTAAACAAACAATGCCAGGAGTAAGGAACGTAATAACTGCATTACACCTTCTATTGCAACCTGTAAACAAAGGAAATACATATAGCTTGGTCTTTTAATTAGAATATAATTGTACAGTATTAAGACTAGCTAACAGTATGACTTCTGAATATTTATTACTATGAAAGTAAATTAGCACTCCTAACCAAACAGCCACTGTATCCACTACACAAGGTTTCCAAATCCATCTGCTCCCAATTCATTATCTCTGACTCCTTACTACTGCAAAGTTCATACGCATCTGTGCTTTGTTTCTCAGCTTCTTCACTTCCGGTACTTCATTCTGAGCAAACATCTCTTGCCCTATCCACCAAACTCCTCTCAGTTTCACCTTACATAATAAAATCATATGTTTTGATAAACTTCAGCATCACCCTTTCACAGCCCTCATGTCAACAACACTCCGAAGCAGCTTTTTCTTTTTGAGCAATTCATCAATCAGACTCCATTTAACATTCTCCTCAGTCTCTCTATACTTGACATATATCTGGGGGCAGTTTTGTGTCTGAAGTATGCATTACTTATGCATAATCTTTCTTAACACAAGTCCATCTGTTGACATCCATTATTGTTCTCCTCTGGCACTCCAAATGACATGTAACATAGTTTACAGGACCAGTGTAAACTCTTCTATTCCAGTCTCCCATCACAAACACTCTATAACTGCTGGGCATCTGCCCTATCACTATCTAGCTGGTCTCAAAACCTGTACTTCTCTTCTCCATCTCTACCATCACAAGCTGCATATGCAATAATCACTGCCACAGTCACTATCATTAAATTGTTGTTGTAGACCTAGGCTCATATGGATGTAAACCAGGGGGACTGCAGAATGAAGCTGCTCTTCTGATGTCCATCATCATCCTCTCCGAGGATAGGGTAGGAACTGAAAGATGTTTGCATAATCTCTGTCTGGTTATATACCTTTATCACTGCCGCCAAGCGAAGGCATCCCTCTCCAGCAAGATATTTACCTTAGAACTTGACATACATGCACCCATGTTGATGTATTAATAATCTTTCATATCTCTCTGCTATTCTTCATTCATTCTCTCTGACAAGGAGAGTATGTTTTCACCCCTGTTTGACTGTTTGTTTGTTAGTATGTTTGTCTGTTAGCAGGATTACTCAAAAACTACAAGACAGATTTAGACCAAATCTGACAGGGAGATAGCCCAATTCCTTGGGAACATGATTAACTTTTGGGACTAATCCAGACTGTATTGCAGATTCTTGATGCGGAAAACACTTTTTGTGATACCCTAATCAATGATGAGAAAACCTAACCCATTATGAAGAGTGGTTTGGAAATTACATTGCACTTGTCAGAAAGATGCACTCCAATAAGTGTCCTTCTAGTTAACAAAGTAACTCCTCTTTACTTGAGACACATGCTCGTATCTCACCAAATGCACTTCACACCTTCCCATTCAGTCACTTTCATCTTCAGTTGACCACTTTGCTCATCTTGGTCTCCTGCAGTATTATCACACTATACCTCACATCACTGAACATATTCACTATTCCACACTCAGTCACAATTCCCTCATATTCTACACTGTCAAATAAGCCTCTGTTTTTCCTGGGCCTTGATTAAACACAGGTCCCAGATCTGATGCTTTGGGGATGTTTGCCTTGAGAAGGATAGGGGGTGAGGGATCCCTAATCCACACCACTCACGTCTCACCAGTTCAGTGCACAGAGATGTGTCTATAGCCAGGTGCCATAATCCTGTAAGGGGTGGCTGTTAATTTCTGAATTAGATGTTTTACAGGGAGGGGCACTAACCCTTCACCAACCCACTTACTGAAGCATTGGGAACATCTATGGGTTGGTTATATGGTCACCACTCAGTGCTGTAAATGGTTTCCTTAGTTACAGGAAACCATTAGGCTTGTCACTCAGTGCAGAGCCAAATGAGGTGAAAAGAAGTGTATGAATAAGTGACATGAAAGGAAATGGGAAGCAGGATGAGAGGGCAAACACAGAGATAGAATGAGAAAGGGGAAGGATGAAGTAGGCAGCACTACACTGAGTGGATGATGGTTGCCACCACTCCAACACTGAGACCACAGGTGCAATATTCTCCCCTCCCCAAAGGACTGGCTATTGGAAATAGTTACCAACTAGCTTCATACAGCTTCCTGGTGAGCAGGAAATCACTTAGCTTGTTGCTCAGCATTGATGAATCAGGAGCTAACACTACATCAAATGAATGGATGGTGAGCAACTGAGAACCTGCATCTACATGGAATATTTGTGCCGACTTCTGTTCCTGGTGTATCGTTTATAAAGGGCATGCTTGCATGCAATGGACTTAGTCACCTAATGGCGGCTCTCCACGCTGCTTGATCTCTGGTAGCCTCCCTATTCTGTCCTTTATCCCTGAGGTCACATTCTATGACCTTGCCCCAAGTCATTTTTTGGTCTGCCTCTCGCAACCCTATCCTTGACGTTCACACTTCTCACCTTCCGAACCCCACTGTTATCGTCGATCCTCTCAACATGCCCAAACCATCTCAATCTACCCCTCCTCATCACAACACCAATACATTCCAGTCCCATCCTTCCTCTCATCTCTTCAGTTGAAATCCTTGCTCCCCAAGACCTCGCATTCAAGGATACACTAAGCATCTATTTAACCAATGTCATTTCTGTACATCTCATATGAAAGGTGATACATTTAAAAAATTCATTCATGTGCTTCAAAGCTGTTTTTCTATTTCTTACAGTAATAATTTTGATGTAACACCGAATGCATTACTTTGCTTATACACCTTAATATTAAGGTGCTGATTAGATGGTGGTGGTGTGCAGCCAGAGTGGAGCAGCTGCAACATCCACCTGGAAGTCAAACCTTCTCACAGTTCCCTGCATTTCATCATGGGAAGGAGCCTGGTTCATCCCAGATGAGGTGCCGTCTACCACAAGAGGGTACCAGATCCCTACATGGTATATCTACTGTACTGTACATGTAAGACAGCCCCAAAGAAGCAGTTGCTTACCTGCAGTCAACAGGTATAATCAGTCTGACAGACTGGGGTTAGGCAACAACAACCTTGGTATAAAAAAAACAGTACTAATAATACTCATAATCATTATAATGATTCAATATGCGTTGGGGAAAACAGTAGTGTATAAATTCCCAGCCATCATCCATGGTGTAAAATTGTTTTGCACCAAAGTGTGCACTAATACTTTTTTGATTATCATACGTGTCAACCGGCATACGGTATATATTGTACCGTACTCCCCAAATGGAATACTGTAATACTAAAACACTCACTGATAATATTTTGTAAGATTTTACTTAGATCTTAATAAATAGTATGAATGACTTAGAAACAGACAATAAGCACCAACTGCTGTTTATGAAAAATTACAATACATTCTAATTATCTGATACACTGCCCAACTTACAATGCAAGTGCATCTTCAGAAAAAGTTCTCACTGCCTCAAGTATGCATGGTAAGTTACCTTGGTTTTACTCCAGAGCTGTAACTCAGCAAGGATGAAGGGGACTTCAGTGGCCACTTCCAGCACAACAGTGACTAAAATAAGAGCTACGCTAGCCTGGTACCACTGAGTCACTGAAGCTGGAGGAATCTCCAGTATTCTAACCCATGCCCACCATCCTAAAGCACACACTGGTCCTGACACCAACAGCCTGAAAAATATCAAACAGCTTAGTATTACTGTACTTGTGCATATAAACGGCTTATCAAAATGAGCTTTACACTGCTTATAAACTGTCTTTCCTTCATGATTCTTTACTTCACTGTGGAGTGTTTGTTCACCCTTTGTCTCAGACAGGGATGATTGCAAGCTGATCTGCCATGCTTCCAAACAGGTAGCAAAAACTGCCACAGTAAAGAGGCTGAAAACTAATGAATAGCATCTTCGACATTGGACAACTACTGCTCAGCATGTTCCATGTAGCTAAAGTCAACATGAAACTGAAATGGTCCCTTTTGTGACCCAACTGCAACCATCCTGCCAAGTTTCAGTGCAATCCTTTTTCCAGTTTTGTCTATGCTACACAGACAGACACATGGTTTGAATTACAGTATATCAGATGTATAAAGGAAATGGGAGCAAGAAAGAGTGTAAGAATCACAAAGGGATTTGTTTCTTGAATATACCAGGGAAGGTGTATGGTAGGGTGCTCACTGAAAGGATATACAACACAACAGAAGATAAAACAGATAAAGAACAGGGCTGACTCAGACATGGTAAGGAATGTGTAGACCAGATATTTAGAATAAGGTCTTGAGAGAATAAGTACACTGCAAAGAGTAAGATCCTGTAAGTTGAATTTGTGGACTTGGAGAAGGCGAATGACAGGGTGAACTGAGAAGAATTTATGGGGTGCATTAGGCATATATGGTGTAGGAGGGAGTTTTTGAGGGCAACAAAATCCATTCATGGAGGAAGTACTCCATCTGTGAAGGTGTCAGCAGCTCAGTGGTCCTTTTGACATTAACGCAGGCAGAAGACAAGGATGTGTTATGTCACCTTGATTGTCCAGTGTATATATGGATGGAGTCGTCAAAATGAGATGAAATGAGGACAGCAGGCATAGGAGTAAAAACTGAAGCTAAATGACAATCAGTGGAGTCTTGTAACCTGCTTATATGCTGGTGAGGGTGTTTTGACTGGTGAAAGCAGGAGTGACTTGCAAAGGGTAGTGAAAGAGTTTGAGAGTCTGCACAAGAGGAAAATTAAAAGTGATTGTGAAGAAAAGTAAAATGACGGTAAGTGAATGGCAAGAGTATCACACAAGTTTTCAGCACGCAGTATATGGCAGAGACAAGAATACAGTGAACTGCGGGGTCCTGAGGAGAGGTGGAATACTTGAGGGGGTTGATAGTTTTAGGTACGTGGGAGCTGTATCACGTAAAAATAGCAAAACGGAGAGTGAGATCAAGGAGGTATCGATTCAGGGGAAAAGAGTAACTGGAGAGCTTAGTTGTACTTGAAAGGGCAGGAAAGTCAGCATGAAGGTTATGACAGCCCAGTGTTTGGGTGTTCTACAACCAACACTCCTGTATGGGAGACAAAGCTGGGCAGTGAGTGAGAGAGAGCTGTCTAGGTTGCAAACTGTAGAAACTGCCTTTCTTAAAACAGCTGCAGGCATGGGGAGGACGGAGGATGTAAAAAACAGTAAAATTTATTGGCACTATGAAATGGAAGAAAAAGCTATTGGAGTGAGATGTGGAACTATTGCATGAATAAAGAGGAATATGTTGAGATGGTACAAACATGTACAAGGAATGCACGCAGATACGGTGCCCCAAAAAGTTTGTGCATGTAAGATAGAGGGAAGTGCTGGTAGTGGCAGACCTTATAGAGTATGAAACAGAGTAGAACAATATACTGTACTGACGAAAGAGAAGGAAATGGGGGAGGAGTATCGAAGACAGTGAGAAAGATGTATGAAGATAAGGTAGCCTGGAGGCACATCTGTCAAGCCAGCCCCTGTCCGGGGGTTCCCAAGAAGGAGCAAGGCATCAGAGACTGATGATGACAATGATGATAATTGTGATGATATGACTGTGTGTGTGTGTGTGTAACAGACACTAAGTTTTGTGTACTGTGTATGCAGTGTTTGTTGTGTGTTGCATCTGTGTTTTGTGTGCGCTTTCTGTGTGTTTCACTTGCATCTTGAGTGCTTTCTGTGTATTGTGTTTGCATTTTATGTGTACTTTGTGTTCTGTGTCTGTGTTTTGTGTGCGTTTCATGCATGTTTTGCATGAGCTTTTTATGTGCTGTGTGTGTCTGTGTACAATACACTGTTATAACATTTGCGTGCTGGTAAGGTGTTTCAGACACTGAGATAAAGGAACTGGAGAAGAAGGGTGACTTTTGCTAGATGGCCAGCAGCAAACTGGGCCTTCATAAGTTTTCCAAAAACTTTTTACCATGAATTTCAGTTGAGCAGCACTTTGTCAGTAGCAGGGATCCATACTACTCATAAAGCCAGTTTACAAGTGAATTTTGGTATTCATTAAAAATAAAAAAATAAAATACAACAAATCTGACATGTTTGCTATTCATCCATCTCCACTGGACTGGTATAACCTTACAGTAATTCAAATCCTGTACTGTACTGTACTGTACTGCATTGGTGTTCTATGGTACTAGAGCACTAATGGTTATTTCCCTAATTAGGTACTATTAGTGAAAAATCTACAGAAGTTTCTGGTTAAATATTATGCATTCTCAATTGACAGAAGAAAGTATTATGGCATATGCTGTATATTATGGAACAGTCAAGTTAATATTATCAAGAAAATTTTACATACCCAATCCACACCAAGTTGACAGTTTTGTGTATCTGAACAGAACCCTTTGAGCTTAAGGCTGCCCGTCTGAATGCCTCACGGGATAGAAGAAGCCCTGTTGCATACAGCAGATGTAGCCGTACAGTCATCACAGCAAATACCTCCTTGCTAACATGACGAACAATAAACGCATTCAGGAAAAATGATACAATACGTAGCCCAACCTGGAAAATTAATGTTAATATTAGTACAGTACAGGTACACTACAAGGTATCCCAGATATTGTTATTTTTAGATGCATAATACTCATAATACAATATTGATATTGGTATGTTAGGCTGCTGGCATAAATATTGACTCATTTCATTATGCTGAAGAACAAGACAGAGGGTAATGACCTCTGAAACCCAGTAATGTGATCTTCACAGTTCAATAAACTTCTCAGCATACTGTCTATGGACTTCATAACAGTTTGACTAAAATGAAGAATGTTGTTACTGTCCACAATAGTACAATACTTACAAAAAGAATCCTTTATCAGATGAGCAAGTTTCAGAAGAGGTGTTGTTATTTGTCCTTTTTTTTTAAGGCAAAATAATTATGAAAGTACAATAGGTTTCATGTTATATGAAGTGCTACTTTATCTTGCATTATTAAAAAACTGAAGGCATACGCATAAACTTACTTTTGCAGGCAATGTAAATGAATGTCAAGACTTCCTAAGACTGATAAAACCTTCACCAACTTCAGAATCACACAACTCATGCACATACATTATGCCTACAAAAGGTAATATATTCTCATGTCAACCACCTCAGTTATACCCCAAAGCTAAAAACATACATATACCCTGTACTCTATAGACCTAGTAACATTTTTAACTCCTGGCTTCTGATGACATCTTTCATTAGTTTATTCTATTAAACTCCAGACAGCTCAGGAGAGACTCTAGAAACTGAAGGTGTCAGATGCTGCCTTCATTAATTCAACCATGAGGATGAGGCTCCCAAGCTGAATAAAACTGTTTGGCACTGGAGAGGAGCTTTCACAAGTGGCATCATTACCCTGAGAGGAGAGAGGCAGATGCAACTCCTACCTGAGAACTAAACTTCCTCACCCTGCTCTGTTTCCTGACAGCAAGAAAAATATAGTACTATAATGATATTCAGTTTATTTTTAAATAACTAGAAGTCCTCTGCAGACTTTTTTAAGGTTTTGGGAAACCAATCAGTTGTGAACTTGGCACTGGGTGACTGGCTAGGAACTGAGGGTACTGGCAATGTACTGCACATCACTGAGCAGTTGAAGAGACAAGACACTGACGACTTCATCCTATACAACATATTAATTGGAGACAAGAATCAGTAGCTACATCCTCTACTCAGTTCTCTGATCCTGGGATCATCCCTCTCGTCATTACTTAATTACCATGGTGGTGCTGTGAGATGGCTCTATGCCTGTTGTCTAGGGATATCTCCAAAGAGGGATGGTATGTGGAAAAATGTGGCCCTGCAAACACCTGCTCAAAACGATCAGGGGGTACCAGAGAGTGAATAAACTAATCTTAATAGCATCAAAAACAAAGGAACCTGCACTAACCTGCAGCAGTGTGTCATAGGCAGCTGACTGCACAGCCCCTTTCTTTAACTTGTCTGTGTCTGTCATTCTGCACACTCTGGGAATAAAAGATGAAGACCTGAAATTGCCTGTGTATTGTAATTATTAAAAAGAACAGATAAATGTAATCAAGCAAAGTACTGAAATACAGTACAACACTCTCTCTAATGCAAGAGTTAACCGTTACTCCCAGTCTTTCATTTATGCAACAGGTCAGCTCTGGAACTGTCTCCCTCTGTCTGTATTTCCTGCTGCCTATGATCTCCAGTCTTTCAAACGCAGTGTGTCCAGGCATCTCAAAATGATCGGATCTTGAATTTGGCTCTATAATGTATTTTGTTTTTCTCTTGGAGGGAACTGTTACTGCGGGCTCAAGGCCTCTGGTTCCTTCTTCCTCGCATAAAAAAAAAAAAAAAAAAAAAAAAACTGCAGTGGTCATTGTTATGGAAGCTATTCTCGTAAATTGTGAATGGAAATGAAATCACAGACAGTACCTATGTATGATAGCTACCACTTCTATAACAATTGTACAGGCCTTCTGTAGAGCTGCAAATAAATGCCAGAATCAGTTTGCTGGAAAAAAAAAAATCATATTCAATAACTGACTAATAATACATCTTAAAACAATACTGCATGACTTTACGCTAGATGACTAATATTATTACAAGTACACACACAGAAAGAGAGAGAGAGAGAGAGAGAGAGAGAGAGAGAGTTAAATCATATTAAAATGCATTAGATACAGATGCTGCATTTGTTATTCTGGACACTAGATTTATCAAAATTCTCTGTAAGGAGCACAATTAGCTACTCCTACATTTTTAAACAAATGTAAAGTTCAGTTTAGTTGTGAGAGATTTTGCAATGACACTGGTAAATTACTACCATAGCTATTAGTATATTTTTATTAGCAAATAACACCCTTGATGACTCCAGGCATGATGATGTGCCTTTTTGAGAGTGGACATATCCATGAATTAGACCATTTAATCAAATGATTTATGAGGACTGTCCAAAAAGAAACCAAACTTTTAAAATGGTGCACCAATCCATACTCCAGTGATGATTTTAACTAAATAATAAACACCATTGATGTATCACATACCAGTATTCAAAAATAGGATACTCAAACTGTCATTCAATGAAAAAGAAGAAAAACAGAAAGACGTGTAAATTTCTATAAGCTGTCAACATTTTTTTTTTTTTTTTTTTTTTTTGTATGTGTGACTGGATGATGGATTGTATTCATTTAATACAACAGTTAAAGTGTGATTCACTTGATTTTGATACTGTTTTTGTTGGATATAAGTACTGTATTTTTGATGATATACCATGACATTATCCTCTCTCATAATCTTATAAGCCCAAGTGTTCCAAAGTGTCACAGCCTTAACAAAACCTTACCAAAGTACCATACAGTGCTAACCAATCGGCAATTACTGACATTCAGCCCCTGTTTAAGTAGGCGATTAATTTACATTCTTTCCCTTGATTTTTGTTATGATGTGTGCAATGTTAGATTTTGACATATGTCCCCCTTCTTACCTCTATCAGTGTTGGGAGACTTTTTTTTCTGGGGAGGGGGGGAAATGGGTCTGAAATGGCACTGGAAATTGTATAAGCCACTGCAAAACTGATGGGGAAAAACAAATTATACTCCATTTCATGTATTAACCTATCTACCCCCCACATCACCTGGCCTTGACCCTATGTAATTTATATCTAACCAAAATGAACTAAAATGAGTGAAAGACAAGGTATTTTAGGCATTAACCTACCCACACCCCACATTACCTAACCTCAGCCCCATAAAATTCATCTTACCTTGGTCACCCACTTGTGAATTGTCTTGATTTGACTCAGAACACCGTACAACCACAAAAAAATCAAGGCTGGTTTTGTTATTAGGAAAGAAAAGGGTTAATATTCACAGACGAATAGTAGGGCACCTGTCACACTGAACTGCCATGGCTGCTCTGATTTTGATATCCATGCAGAAGAAAAAGAGGGGTCGCTGTGTTCTGACTGGCTGAAGTAGATGAAGTGACAAAATTAATGACTGGCCTAAATTATAACAAACTGAGGTGTCTCTGTCGCTAAAGTACTGGAGGGAACTGTCCACATACTGCATTTTGCTGACAAGCCGTTTATGACCAATGTGGCTAGCCGGATACATCATAAATACGTATAACAAACAGAATACTAAAACTAACAACTCTGACAGGTAAAGTCTCATATAACATTCACCAAAATTTCCAAAAAAAATATTCTCACATCCCACGTAGACCAACTTTTCGACTTCTCCTTCTTTCTTGTGGTGATTGGTGAGGCGGATTTGTTTACGTTCATCGAAAAAAAATGTTGGATGGCTCGTCAGTGTTGTCGTCACCTTTGGGGCCGCCATCTTGCCACTCCCTACTGAAAGCTTCTCTGAGCTGCTTCTACTGTATATAATAACATCACTGTTCGAAATGAGGGAAGGTTTGACCCCCTCAAACACAAGGAAGACTCATGGAAATAGGGTATGCAAGAGAACCCACCTTGAGTTATAACAAGACCTCTTCAAATAAAATGAGTTATTTATTGTTAGGAGGGAAATACTCGTTTTAAGTATACGATCATTCACGAAGTGATTAAGAACGCAGACTTTAGTAGTTAATTTTGAAAGTAAAATGTTTAAGATGTTCATCGCATTGTGAAGAAGTTCGTGTTATTATCCGAAGACTTATTACATGATTTTAGCCACCCCTTGCTCAATTCTGTGATGTGGTTTGATGTTATGGAGGCAGCTGAAATGCCAACTTTATAAACGAATTATTTCGTCACATCCCCCCCCCCAAAGAAAAGAAAAAAAGAAAGAAGAAATGTGCATCCTTTGAGTTCGGTGTTCAGGGGAAATTTTGAGGAAGACACACCCTAATAGTTCTCTGTCCATTTATCTGTAGCCAGACGCCATGCTTCAGTAAGGAGTGGCCGTTTGTCTTTGCATTAGTTGTTTGACGTGGAGGGGCACTAACCCTCCCCAACCCATTTGTTGTAACGTAGGGAACAAGCAAGGCCAAACAGAATTCTGTTGGCCTTGGGGAACACGTATGGGTTGGATATATGGTTACCACCCAGCGTTGTAAATGGTTTCCACACCTACATAAATCCATCAGCACCCACATAAATCCACGCATGCCCACATACTTCCACCCATACCCACCAAAACCCACCAACGCCCACGCACATGCACCCACACAACCACATACCCACACCAATACCCAGATACCTCCACCGACACCCACCCACATCCACCTACAACCACATACATCCTCCCACACCCATCTAGATCCATCCACATATAGCCACTAACATCCATATCCACCTACCCACACTCATATACATCCACCCAAGCCCACTCAGATCCATTTACACCCACATATCGCTACCCACACCCACATTTATCCACCCGAACCCACATAGACCCACTTATATCCTCATTTAGCAACCCACACCCACAAACTTCCACTCAAACACACCTGGACCCACCCACATCCACATATAGCTAAGCACACCCACATACATCACTCCAAACCCGTCTAGACCAACTCACACCCACATATAGCTACCCACCCCCAAATAAATCCACCCAAACCCACCTAAGCCGACCCACATCCACATATAGCTATCCACACCCACATATATCCACCCAAACCCACCTAAACCTACCCACACTCACACACCGCCATCCTTACCCACCAAAACCCACCCACACCCACAACTACGGACATCCATATATATCCACCCATACTCATATACCTCTGTCCACATCCAAGTATATATCCATTCACACCCACATACATCCACCCATACCCACATAAATCCACCCATACCCACATAAATCAACCCATACCCACATAAATCAACCCACACCCACGTACATCCACCCACATCCAAATACATCCACCCACACCCAAATGCATCCACAACACCCATGTGTATCCACCTAAACCCACACACATTCACCCACACCCACGTACACCCACCCACGCCCACATACATCCACCCACTCCCACATATATCCAAACGCACCCACCTAGACCCACCCACACCCACATAAAGCCACCCTCACTGATATACCTCCACCCACATACACATATATACACCCACACGCACATACATCCCTAACACATACATACATCCACCCGAACCAACATACATCCACGCACACATATGTCCACCCACCTACATATATCCACACATAACCACATACTTCCACTTACATCCACATACATCCACTCACACGCATTCATCGACACCCACACGTAGCCTACTGTTTAACTATCCACACCCAAATACGCCATCCGTACGCACATACATGCATTCACACCCACGTATATCCACCCACACCCACATATATCCTCCCACACCCACACACATCTACCCAAATCCACCTAAACCCACTCCAATCAACATACATTCACCCACATCCACGTAGATCTACCCACGCGAATAGTCACCCACACCCACATATATCTACCCACACCCTTGTAAACGCAATGTCAGTCACCCACCATTACTCACACCCACTCAGTCCCACCTACACCAACTCACAGTTACCTACATAGAGCTGTACCCACTTACACCCACCAAAACTCACCCATAATTACTTACATCCATTCACTGCATAACCACTCAAACCAAACCACACCCACCTACACTCTCCCACTCCTACCTATACCTAACAATAACCACCTAAAAACCCCTACACCTACCCACATCCACGTACACTCTTTTACACCCTCCTGTTCCCTCCCACCTCGTACTTACGGATATGTTTCTCGTATTTCAGCTTACCATTGTCTTGTATGACCGTTAAATCTTTTTAGTACGAAATTATCTGTACCAGTGACATACAAGCGTATACTGATGTGTAACGTGCATAATAATTCAATCCAAAAGAGGTATAACAATAATACAACCCAGCGTCTGCGTTGCCATGGAAACCATTTCATTCGCGGCCCAGACGAACGACGCGACGTCCCAGCCACCCTCTCGCCTCGGTGGCCGACATAAAAATGACGATATTTCCAGTATTTTATAGTTTAGGACTGTTTCTTTGGTATAAACGGGTGGGTGTACCGGTATTACAATACCTACGATATTTGATTTTAGCCTGGGTAGTTGAACGACGTCATTTAAAGCTAAAAAAATATGATTGGCAATGTTACCAAGAGTAAAAGTTACAAAGGTCTCTGATTTCTTTGCAAGATTAAGTAGATATAATAATGACTGCCAGTTTCTTGTACATGTTTCGTCCGTGCTATGTTAGAGGTAATAATCTAAATCCATCTGATTAAATTTTAACATTTCTCAGTTGCTTGAATATATTGAAATCTACGTTACTTGAGACCACGACGATCTGGTAACTGTGTGGGGTGACGCGAGGGTGTGAGGGTTGCAGGACCGTATTCCTAAAAGATCTTAATCATTTCTAACAATAAATACTCCTCTCTAAATGTGAACTGGTATGAAAAATTGGTATGTATGAACGTATTTATACTTAAATATCATCCTGGTATAAATTGTGTTGTGGATTGGTGATACAGGTGTGAAACCAATGGGGTCTTAAACACGATAAAGGTAGAGAAATTGTATGAATATTCCGTCATATTTTGGTGGAAGTTAATCAGTCACGTCACCTAATGTGGTTGTAATGTGCACTCGATCTCTGGTTTAACTTCACTACATAACTACACCCAAATTGGTATGCTTCTTAGTCACATCAGTTGATAATAATAATGGAAAATGGATCAACGACGCTAAGCTAAAATTACTTTAAATTTGATCTTATTTTTCAGGGTGTTGTTGGTAAGACTGTCCAGCTCCGATACTAAGAAGAGAAACCCTTGTAAGTAACTATTTCGCTGAACTCATTTAAAAGGCTGTCTTGTATCATTATTAGGTAATTTTCTGGGCCAGTATTCCGTCTGAAGATGGCTAGGAATGTCCTCTGTGCCTAAACAGTTAATATGAGACAATTATTTCTTATAGGAAAAAGTTTGCCACTCTTAATTTCTGTGTCCCTGCGCTTCCCTGCCCCAACATGGATGCCAGAGACTGCCAAGGCTGCCTTCATAATTTCAACAGGAGATTTAAGATCTTTGGTTGTTTTTTAAGGTCCTTGTGGTATTTGTCTTTGATAAGATACATTAATAGAGCCTCCTGATGTGCTGTTGTGGCTGTGTTAGGGAAAACAAAGCCATATAAGGGTGTAGTTGATACAAGGAGGTTATCAAACCTCCTCGAGTTGAAAGGGATGAATCACTGAATCAGTTTGACCAAACCCTCGATCCCTCAAAATACTACACAGTTCCCAGATCTCAGTGTGCTGGGGATTTACGAATTCATGTTTTCTTCCTAAATTAGTAGTAATAAAACTAAGGAAAGTGGTACAAGAATTAGCGTTATTATAAATATTAATTCTTCATGAACAATAAGCTGAATAAAACTAAAATCCTAGTCATTTATCTGTTATTTAAGATCGAAACGGGAATATGACCGTCTGAATTTACTTGACAACACTGTGCAAGATATTATTTTGGCTTAAATAATCTTTATCGGCAACATATCCAATAAATAATTAGTGTAAATAATGTAATAACCATCTCCCCACCCGCCCTTACCAAAGAAACAGTCCAGAAAGATAAAATAATGGAAATATCGTCATTTTTATGTTGGCCACCGAGGAGACAGGATGGCGGACGTCGCTCATGTTGGCGGGAAAACGAGTGGTCTCCATGGCAACGCAGACTCACTCTCACGTCATGAATACTCGCGGTTTTGGGAGTGGGTGTGTATGAGTAGGTGTGTCTGGGAGTTGATGGGTGTATGTCGGTGCGAGCGAGGGTAGATGGGTTTGCGTGAGTGTAGTTGTGCGTGGGTGTAAGTGTGCGTGAATTGCGTTGGTGAGTGTGGGTGTACCTGAGTGAGTGTGGTTTTTTGTATG
This sequence comes from Coenobita brevimanus, assembly GCF_032717465.1. NCBI lineage: Eukaryota > Metazoa > Arthropoda > Malacostraca > Decapoda > Coenobitidae > Coenobita > Coenobita brevimanus. The sequence goes on along the minus strand of NC_137024.1, from coordinate 1,977,235 downwards.
TGGGCGTGGATGGATGTAGATCAGTGTCGGTAAGTGTGGGTAGATGTAATTGGGTAGGACTGATTGAAGTATTGTGTGGATGCCTGTAAGGGTTGTAGATGCATGACCGTAGGTGTAGGTGGGTGTGGGTACGTGTAGGTGGGTGTGGGTAAGTGCAAGTCCGTGTGGGTGGGTATGTGTGGGCATAGGTGGAGGTAAGTTGGTGTATGTAGTTATATGTGGGTGTGGTTGGGTGCAGTTGGGTTTGGCCGGGTGTAGTTGGGTGTGGGTGAGTATAGGTGTGCTTATGAGAGCGTGGTGGTTGAGAGTGGGAAAGGGAGCCCAGGTACGAGGTGTAGAGTGAGAGACCGACTAGGAGAGTGTTAAAGTGAAGTGATTATGAGCAAAATGGAAAGGAAAGTGAGAACGAGGTGGAGAGATAAGTTGCATGAGAATTGTAGGGGAGGATGGTGGTACTTCGTTGGAAGAGAGGTCGTTCCTGAGTAGGGACAGAATTTCTGGGAAGTCGTTTAGCCTCGGCCACTCCTCGCAGTATGCACCGTCAGACCAGTGGCGTAGCAGGTGTACACAACTGGAGGGCAAGGTGTGGCCGAGCCCAAACCTGGGAATGGATGTTGTTAATCACTAATATATTCAGCCATTAACGAAATTTCATTTTGGGGTGTGGGCCATACGGGGGCTAAGGGCCTGGCTGGGGGGTCTCCTGCCCCCTCCCCTCCTAGCCCCTGTTGCTTCGTCAGAGAAGGGTAGAAACTTGTATATCTCTACTCTCACCTTCGCTTACTACCGTCTAAGGTAGCGACCAAAGTGCCCCTGCAGAGGATAACCCTTGGTGTCGTACACTATAATTATATACATACACACACACACACACACACACACACACACACACACACATATATATATATATATATAGATAGATAGATAGATAGATAGATAGATAGAGAGAGAGAGAGAGACACACACACACACACACACACACACACACACACACACACACATATTGTAATATAGTGTACTGTAGATACATAGAAGGTCATCCTTAATAAGTGGTTGTGTATGTTTTGAATGGAAACGCATTCGTGCATAGGAAGTGAGTGTGGACAGAAAATCGTGATTATTTAACAGGTAGGTGGGTTTGGATTCTTGGGTATAAGTACGCCATCTTCAACTACCCACAACCACTCACATTGGTCTTCAACATCTCACACCCATCCACAAGTGGCGTAGCCATGTCTTGACAGATGGAGGGGAGGGGTGATGAGGCTGGGCCAAACCGTCATCCATCCACATCCGTATATATCCACCCACTCATATATCCACTGACACCCTTATGTAACCACCCACACCCAAATGCATTCACCCACACCCACATATATGCACCCACACCCACATATATCCACCCACTCCCACATATATATCCATCCACACCACCTAGACTCACCTACACCCACATATAACCACTCTAACCGACTTACTTCCACCCACACCCACATAGATGCACCTACACACACATACATCCCCCTACACCTACATATATCCATCCACATAAACATAATTATATCCACCCACACCACCATACGTCCACCCACACCTACAGATATCCACACATAACCACATACTTCCACTTACATCCACATACATCCACTCACACGCATTCATCGACACCCACACGTAGCCTACTGTACAACTATCCACACCCAAATACGCCATCCGTACGCACATACATGCATTCACACCCACGTATATCCACCCACACCCACATATATCCTCCCACACCCACACACATCTACCCAAATCCACCTAAACCCACTCCAATCAACATACGTTCACCCACATCCACGTAGATCTACCCACGCGAATAGTCACCCACACCCACATATACCTACCCACACCCTTGTAAACGCAATGTCAGTCACCCACCATTACTCACACCCACTCAGTCCCACCTACACCATCTCACAGTTACCTACATAGAGCTGTACCCAATTACACCCATCAAAACTCACCCATAATTACTTACATCCATTCACTGCATAACCACTCAAACCAAACCACACCCACCTACACTCTCCCACTCCTACCTATACTTAACAATAACCACCTAAAAACCCCTACACCTACCCACATCCACGTACACTTTTACACCCATCCTGTTCCCTCCAACCTCGTACTTAGGGATATGTTTCTCGTATTTCAGCTTACCATTGTCTTGTATGACCGTTAAATCTTTTTGGTACGAAATTATCTGTACCAGTGACATACAAGCGTATACTGATGTGTAACGTGCATAATAATTCAATACAAAAGAGGTATAACAATAATACAACCCAGCGTCTGCGTTGCCATGGAGACCATTTCATTCGCGGCCCAGCACGACGCGACGTCCCAGCCACCCTCTCGCCTCGGTGGCCGACATAAATATGACGATATTTCCAGTATTTTATAGTTTAGGACTGTTTCTTGTGTATAAACGGGTGGGTGTACCGGTATTACAATACCTACGATATTTGATTTTAGCCTGGGTAGTTGAATAACGTCATTTAAAGCTAAAATAATGTGATTGGCAATGTTACCAAGAGTAAAAGTTACAATGGTCTCTGATTTCTTTGCAAGATTACGTAGATATAATAACGACTGCCAGTTTCTTGTACATGTCTCGTCCGTGCTGAGTTAGAGGTAATAATCTAAATCCATCTGATTAAATTTTAACATTTCTCAGTTGCTTGAATATATTGAAATCTACGTTACTTGAGACCACGGCGATCTGGTAACTGTGTGGGGTGACGCGAGGGTGTGAGGGTTGCAGGACCGTATTCCTAAAAGATCTTAATAATTTCTAACAATAAATACTCCTCTCTAAATGTGAACTGGTATGAAAAATTGGTATGTATGAACGTATTTCCACTTAAATATCATCCTGGTATAAATTGTGTTGTGGTTTGGTGATACAGATGTGAAACCAATGGGGTCTTAAACACAGATAAAGGTAGAGAAATTTTATGAATATTGCGTCATATTTTGGTGGAAGTTAATCAGTCACGTCACCTAATGTGGTTCTAATGTGCACTCGATCTCTGGTTTAACTTCACTACATAACTACACCCAAATTGGTATGCTTCTCAGTCACATCAGTTGATAATAATAATGGCAAATGGATCAACGACGCTAAGCTAAAATAACTTTAAGTTTGGCCTTATTTTCCAGGGTGTTGTTGGTAAGACTGTCCAGCTCTGATGCTAAGAAGAGAAACCTTTGTAAGTAACTATTTCGCTGAACTCATTTAAAAGGCTCTCATATATCATTATTAGGTAATTTTCTGGGCCAGTACTCCGTCTGAAGATGGCTAGGAATGTCCTCTGTGCCTAAGCAGTTAATATGAGACAATTATTTCTTATAGGAAAAGGTTTGCCACTCTTGATTTCTGTGTCCCTGCGCTTTCTTTCCCCAACATGGATGCCAGAGACTGCCAAGGCTGCCTTCATAATTTCAGCAGTAGATTTAAGATCTTTGGTTGTTTTTTTTAAGGTCCTCGTGGTATTTGTGGTTGATAAGATACGTTAATAGAGCCTCCTGATATGCTGTTGTGGCTGTGTTAGGGAAAATAAAGCCATATAAGGGTGTAGTTGAAATAAGAAGGTTATCAAACTTCCTCGTGTTGAGAGGGATGAATCACTGAAGCAGTTTGACCAAACTCTCGAACCTTTACAACACTACACAGTTCCCATATCTCAGTGTGCTGGGGATTTAAGAATTTATGTTTTCTTTCTATATTAGTAATTATGAAATTAAGGAAAGTGGTACAAGAATTAGCGTTATTATAAATATTCATTCTTCATTAACAATAAGCTGAATAAAACTAAACCCCTTGTCATTTATCTGTTATTTAAGATCGAAACGGGAATCTGACCGTCTGAATTTACTTGAAAACACTGTGCAAGATATTGTTTTGGCTTAAATAATCATTATCGGCAACATATCCAATAAATAATTAGTGTAAATAATGTAATATCCATCTCCCCACCCGCTCTTACCAAAGAAACGGTCCAGAAAGATAAAATAATGGAAATATCGTCAGTTTTATGTTGGCCACCGAAGAGACAGGAAGACAGGGACGTCGCTCCTGTTGGAGGGAAAACGAGTGGTCTCCATGACAACGCAGACTCACTCTCACGTCATGAATACTCGCTGTTTTGGGAGTGGGTGGGTATGAGTAGGTGTGTCTGGGAGTTGACGGGTGTACGTCGGTGTGGGCGAGGGTTGATGGGTTTGCGTGAGTGTAGTTGTGCATGGGTGTAAGTGTGCGTGAATTGCATTGGCGGGTGTGGGTGTATGTGAGTGAGTGTGGGTTTTTGTAGGCAGATGTGGATGGATGTAGATCAGTGTGGATAATACATGGGTAGGTGTAGTTGAATCGGGCTGAATGAAGGTCTGTGTGGATGCGTGTTGGGGTTGTAGATGGATGAACGTAGGTGTAGATGGGTGTGGGTATGTGTAGGCATAGGTGGATGTGAGTTGGTTCTGGGTAGTAATAAGTGGGTATGGTTGTGTGTAGTTGGGTAAAGCTGGGCTTAGTTGGGTGTGAGTGAGTGTAGATGTGCTTATGAGAGTGGAGGGGTTGAGAGTGGTAGAGGAAGTCCAGGTAAAAGGTGTAGAGTGAGAGACCGCCTAGGAGTGTTAAAGTGAAGTGGTTATTGGAAGAATTAAAAGAGGTGCTAGAACGAAGTGGAGATTAGTTGCGTGACAGTTGAAGGGAGGATTTTGGTGCGCCGTTGGAAGAGGAGTTGTTACTGAGTATGGACACAAACTCTGGGAGGCGGTGGCTCAATCGGTAGAGAGTTGGCCTGCAGTCCTAACGGACCCTGGTTCAAATCCCGCTGGGGCAGGGAACAGTTTAAGAATTTGAATTTAATAAATATCAGACTATATTGATCTACCAGAAGACCCGCCGACATGTCGTAAAAATATCCCCGCTAATACCAATACATCAGTCCTGTATGAGACAGCCCTAGCATGTATTCAGTATGAACGGTGGGTGTTGGCGCCGAAGTGGTGACATGTAAGGGTGTGCAGTACGTAGGAGGACTACTGGGCCTTGAAAGCAGGCTTTGAAGCCTATGCCCAGAGTCGGTCATTTATTAAAAAAAAAAAAAAAAAAAAAAAAAAAAGCCTAGGCCACTCCTGACAGTATGCAGCGTCAGACCAGTGGCGTAGCAGGTTTACACAAATGGGGGGCCAAGGTGAGGCCCAAACCTGAGGATGAATGTTATTACACAATACACACACATTAACTTAAACAAAATTTCATATGGGTGTGGGCAGTAAGGGGGCTAAGGGTCTGGTTGGGGGATGTCCAGCCCTTCACCCACTTGCCTCCGTTGCTTCGTCAGACAAGGGTAGGAACTTGCAGACTCTCACCTCTATCTCAGGCAGTGGCCAAAGCACCCCTACAGATTACGTACGGCATCAAGAGTTTGCATATATCCAAACTGGATCTGAATGGCTGATTGTACAGTTTCGCTAATAACATTTGTTTGATTTCCATATATATATATATATATATATATATATATATATATATATATATATATATATATATATATATATTTCATTCATTCATTCATCATCGAATCTACATTGCCTCATGAGAAGCGTAGAAGCCCGGGGCTAGGCAAGTTGGTCCTGACATTTAAGATGAGAGTGACCAGCCTCACTCATCCCTGAGTGGCATTACGTGAGCAACAAACCCCAACCATCCCTTGGATATAAACCTTCCCCGGCTTAATCCGATTGGAGTGCTGTAATTACTCACTAAACCACCAGGCGCCAAAATTTGGTTATATGGTTACTACCCAGCGTAGTACATGATTTCCTGGTATTCAGGAAACAATTTGGCTTGTCACTCGGTGTAGAGTCACCCACAGGCAGAAGGAAGATGAAAGAATGAAAGAAAGAAAGTCAGAAGAGGGAGTGTAAAGTCACCCGTAGGCAGAAGGACAAGGAAAAATGAAGGAAAGAAAGACAGACGAGGATGGAAGGAAAGAAGGTTTGAGGAGAGGAAAGGGCAGATACCCGAGAGCAGCACTACATCGAGAGAGTGGCTGGTGAGCGCCCTTACCTACCACAGAATATATATATATATATATATATATATATATATATATATATATATATATATATATAAATATATGTATGTACACACACACACACACACACATACATACATACATACATACATATATATATATATATATATATATATATATAGATAGATAGATAGATAGATAGATAGATAGATTATAAGAAACTCTGGATTAATACAAGTGTTGATGCAGGTGGGAGTGGAGATACCTTCGTGCACAGGAAGTGGGTGTGGATAGAATGTCGTGTTTATGGCAACCTGTTGGTGGGTTTGGATGGACAGTCTTGGGTATAAGTACACCATCTTCAAATATCCGCAACCACTCACATTCATCCACACCAACACACGTTCATACAGCAGTGGTGTGGCAAGATCTTGACACATGGAGGGGGTGGTGGTAAATCTGGGGCCAAGTCCTCATCTGGGAGGCCCTTTGTTATATAATACGATACAAAATAATAATAACCGGAATTACAAGTGCTGGGCAAGAGAAGGGGATTAACGGGTGTGAATGAGGGGGCCCAGGACCCTCCATAGCTACGCCACTGCCCCCCACACCCACCTAAACATATATTCACCCACACTCACGTTGACACACTCACTCCAACGTTCAGCCACCCACACTCACATATATCCACCCACACCCATATAATATATCTACCCACACCTTTGTAAACGCAACCCTAGGCACCCAATATTACACACACCCATCCAATCCCACCTACACCCACTCACAATTACCTACACCTACCTGTACCCACTTACACCCACCTATACTCACCCATATTTACCTACATCCATTTACTGCATAACCACTCAAACCAAACCACACCCACCTACACCCACTCTTATTTATATCCAACAATAACCCCCTAGAAACCCCTACACCTACCCACACCCATCCTCGTCCCTCCCGCCTCCTACTTAGCGATATATTTCTCGTATTTCAGCTTACCATTCTCTTGTATGACCGTTTAATCGTTTTTAATACGAAATAATTTATATCAGTAAAATGCAAGCGTATACTGATGTGTAATGTGCATAATAATTCAATACAAAAGAGGTATAAGAACAATAAATCCCAGCGTCTGCGTTGCCATGGAGACCATTTCTTTCGCGGCCCAGACGAAAGACGCGATGTCCCAGCCATCCTCTCGCCTCGGTGGCCAACATCAAAATGACGATATTTCCAACATTTTATAGTTTAGGACTGTTTCTTTGGTGTAGACGGGTGGGTGTACCGGTATTACAAAACTTACAATATTTCTTTTCAGCCTGGATGGTTGAATAACGTTATTTAAAGCTAAAATAGTGTGATTAGCAATGTTACCAAGAGTAAAAGTACCTTTTGTCTCTAATTTCTTTGCGAGACTAAGTGGATATAATAAAGACTACCAGTTTCTCTTACATGTTTTGTCCGTGCTGTCTTAGAGGTAATAATCTAAATCCATTTTATTGAATTTTAATGTTTCTCAGTTGCTTGAATTTATTGAATCCTACGTTTCTTGAGACCACGACGATCTGGTAACTGTGTGGAGTTATGTGAGGGTATGAGGATTACAGAAGCGTATTCCTAAAAGATCTTAATGACATTTCCAATCAATTGTCTCCTCTAAAGGTGAATTGGTATGAAAGATTGGTATATATGGATGTATTTCCACCTAAGTATCACCTTGGCTTAAATTGTGCAGTGTTTTCGCGACATACGAGTGAAACCAATTGGATCTGAAACACAGATAAAGGTAGAGAAATTTTATGAATATTGCGTCATATTTTGGTGGAAGTTAATCAGTCACGTCACCTAATGTGGTTCTAATGTGCACTCGATCTCTGGTTTAACTTCACTACATAACTACACCCAAATTGGTATGCTTCTTAATCACATCAGTTGATAATAATAATGGAAAATGGATCAACGACGCGAAGCTAAAATTACTTTAAATTTGATCTTATTTTTCAGGGTGTTGTTGGTAAGACTGTCCAGCTCCGATACTAAGAAGAGAAACTCTTGTAAGTAACTGTTTCGCTGAACTTATTTAAAAGGCTGACTTGTATCATTATTAGGTAATTTTCTGGGCCAGTATTCCGTCTGAAGATGGCTAGGAATGTCCTCTGTGCCTAAACAGTTAATATGAGACAATTATTTCTTATAGGAAAAAGCTTGCCACTCTTGATTTCTGTGTCCCTGCGCTTCCGTGCCCCAACATGGATGCCAGAGACTGCCAAGGCTGCCTTCATAATTTCAACAGTAGATTTAAAATCTTTGGTTGTTTTTTTTTAAGGTCCTTGTGGTATTTGTCTTTGATAAGATACGTTAATAGAGCCTCCTGATGTTCTGTTGTGGCTGTGTTAGGGAAAATAAAGCTATATAAGGGTGTAGTTGATACAAGGAGATTATCAAACCTCCTCGAGTTGAAAGGGATGAATCACTGAATCAGTTTGACCAAAGCCTCGATCCCTCACAACACTACACAGTTCCCAGATCTCTGTGTGCTGGGGATTTACGAATTTATGTTTTCTTCCTATATTAGTAATAATGAAATTAAGGAAAGTGGTACAAGAATTAGCGTTATTATAAATATTAATTTTTCATGAACAATAAGCTGAATAAAACTATAACCCTAGTCATTTATCTGTTATTTAAGATCGAAACGGGAATATGACCATCTGAAATTACTTGACAACACTGTGCAAGATATTCTTTTGGCTTAAATTATCTTTATCGGCAAAATGTTCAATAAATAATTAGTGTAAATACTGTAATAATCATCACCTCATCCGCCCTTACCAAAGAAACAGTCCAGAAAGATAAAATAATGGAAATATCGTCATTTTGATGTTGGCCACGGAGGAGACAGGTTGACGGACGTCGCTGCTGTTGGCGGGAAAACGAGTGGTCTCCATGGCAACGCACTCACACGTCATGAATACTCACGGTTTTGAGAGTGGGTGGGTATGAGTAGGTGTGTCTGGGAGTTGATGGGTGTACGTCGGTATGGGTGGGGGTAGATGGGTGTGCGTGGGTGTAGTTGTGCGTGGATGTAGTTGTGCGCAAACTGCAATGGTGGGAGTGGATGTAAGAGTGATTGTGGGTTACTGTGGGTGGGCGTGGATGGATGTAGATAAGTGTGGATAAGTGTAGGTATGTGTAATTGGGTGGGGCTGAATGAAGTTCTGTGTGGATGCGTATTAGGTTTGTAGATGGATGAACCTAGGTGTAGGTGGGTGTGGGTAGGTGTAGGTCGGGTATGTGTAGCCATAGGTGGATGTGGGTAGTTATAGGTGGGTATGGCTGTGTGTAGTTGGGTATGACTGTGTGTGGGTGAGTGTAGGTGTGCTTATGAGAGTGGGGTGGTTGAGAAGGGGAGAGGGAGCCTAGGTACTGTTCAAGGTGTAGAGTGAGAGAAAGGCTATTAGTGTGTTAAAGTGAAATGGTACTTACGGGAAGAATGAAAAGAGGAGCGAGAACGAGGTTGAGGAATAAGGTACATGAGAATTTTTTGGAAGGATTGTGGTGTACCGTTGGAAGAGGGTCTCTAGTGAGTAGGGACCATAATTTTGGGAAGTCCTTTAGTCAAGGCCACTTCTCATAGTATGTACTGTCACAGTCGCGGTCCAGGTTTGCACAACTGGGGGCCAAGGTGGGGCCTAGCCCAAAACTGGGGATGGATACTATTACACAATATTCACACATTAACTACATTTCACATGGCGGATGGGCAGTAAGTGGGCTAAGCATCAGGTTGGGGAGTCACTTGCTCTTTCCTCCGTCCCTGTCGCCTCCGCTACTTCGTCAGACAAGGGTAGGAACTTGCAGAGCTCTAGTCTCACCTTCACTTATCACCGTCTCAGGCAGCAGCCAAAGCATCCCTGCAGAGGTCATCCCTCATCAACTGTTTGCAAATATCCGTCACTGGATTTGAATGGGTGATTGTACTGTTTAGTTAATAACATTTGCTTGATTTCATAGTTATATATATATATATATATATATATATATATATATATATATATATATATATATATATATATATTATATATATATATATATATATATTATATATATATATATATTATATATATATATCTGTCTATTGCCAGACGCCATAATCCCGTATGGGGTGGCCATTTGACTCGAGTTATTTGTTTTACAGGAAGGGGCACTAACCCTCCACCAACCCACTTGACACGTAGGGAGCACGTATGGTTTGGTAATATGGTTACCACCCAGCGTTGTAAATGGTTTCTTGGCTTACAGGAAACCATTTGGCTTGTCACTCAATGTAAAGCCACCTGTATCGGAAGGAAAAGCATTAAGTAGTGACAGGAAAGATGGGAGAAATAGGAAGAGAGGATGGCAGGCACAGAAAAAGAATGATAAAGGTTAAGGAAGAAGTAGGCAGCACTACATCAAGTGAGTGGATGATGGTCGTCACCCTATACATATATATATATATATATATATATATATATATATATATATATATATATATATATATATAGTTACGGAACAGAGAAAGATAATGTACACTTTGTGAGAATACGAAGAGTCACTACTGTCCCGTAAAGTTCCAGGTTCAAAACAAAAGAGTTAGGTAAAATTACAAGTTAAAGTTTAATGCTTAAATTAACAACAAAACATTCAGGACTCATAAAGATAATGTAATGGCAAATAAACAGGTTAAATATATGGTTAACTGCAATAGCCTCTATTAACACGAAATTAGCAAGAATAAATTTATCTAAGTCAGCCCTGATAAAAATGAGATACCAGATAATACTCAGTGAATGCCAGATAAATAATTACAGATACAAACTATTATCAAAAATGACTGACATAAAGAACCCCACACGAATTACAAAAACTTCACTAGGCCTACAAATTAAACTTATGCTATACAGTACAAGAAAAAATGCAACAACAGTTATACTCAAATTACACACAGCTGCTAGATGTTTGGAGATTTCTTGAGCACTCACAATAATAATATCTGTACAGGGGAGGACAGAGATGTGAACAAAATGAGGAGCAGATCTAAGTGGCAATGATGCAGAGACTGAGCTCATTATATAGGGGCCAGCAGAGCTTGATACAACTTGTAATAAGGACGCGCAAATGAAGCGATGGGGACAAATGGTCGACAATCCCACACTGAATAACAGAAAGGACGACTTACTCTACTATAACGTTAGAAGGGGGGGACTGAGGCAGAACACGCTCGTGATCAAACATGCAGCATACTGTGCGTTAAAATTACACAAAGGATGATGAAATCATAGGCTATGTAACACCTCCCCACAAAGAAAAAGAAATTTACAAAGGAAATTTCTTATTACTCTAAAACAATCTGTACATGGCATTACAGAACATGCAAATGTCTTTCCTAATGTTACAAAACATGAGATCTCCCTAGCACGTTCAGTCATAGGTACTTGCCAGTATCCCTTTAACAAATCAAACTTACTTATGTACCTAGCCTTTCCGATCTTGTCTATGCAATCTTCCACACGAGGGAGAGGGTAAGTGTCTGTTTTGGTTATCTGATTAACACGTCTGTAGTCGATGCAAAGCCTCTGTGACCCACCTGGCTTAGGGACTAGAGTGACAGGAGAACTCCGCTCGCTCTGACAGGGCTCAATCATCTTGTGGTCCAACAGGTAGCCAAGCTCCTTCTGGATGAGAGGAACTTTCACTGGGTTCACACGGTAAGGAGGCAATTTAATTGGCTTTGCGTCTCCCACATCGACATCATGCATCAACACAGTAGTTCTTCCTGGAGTAGCACGGAACACTTGCGGGTACTCCTGCAGTAATGCCGAAAACTCCTGCCTTTCCTTGGGAGGTAGATGAGAAAGCTTAGTCTGGAGATCATTCATGATATTAGGATTCTTCCCCAAACTATCACTCAGGCTCATACTGCATGGGAGAGCTTCACTTGCAGACTCGGGTGGAGCAGCTACAGTGCAGACTGGATTATTTTCGTCCCGCCTGTGATATAACTTTAGCATGTTGATGTGACATAGTTGCTTGCTCTTTCTACGATCTGGTGTGGCGATGACATAGTTGACATCACTGAGTTTCTTCTCCACGAAATAAGGACCACTAAACTTGGCTTGAAGAGGTTGCCCATGAACTGGTAGCAGAATCAAAACCTGATCTCCTGGCTGAAAGTGGCGTAACCTGGACTTCTTATCATACCAAGTCTTCATCTTCTCCTGAGCAGCTCCTAAATTCTCTCTCGCCAGCTGTAAAGCAGTGGACAGCCGTTCTTTGAACTTCATTACATACTCCAGCAGGTCGACGTCATCTTCCTCCGACAGCCAGCATTCCTTGAGTAACTTAAGGGGTCCTCTTACTTCATGGCCAAACAGTAGTTTAAAAGGTGAGAAGCCCAGTGATTCATTTGGAGATTCTCTTGCAGCAAACACAACGAATGGAAGACCTTTATCCCAGTCTTTCTGATGTTCCAAACAGTATTTCTTGAGCATCGATTTGAGTGTTTGATGATATCTCTCCAACGCTCCTTGGGTCTGGGGATGGTAAGCTGAAGACGTGATCTGGGTGATGCCCAACTCTTTCAGAGACTGCTTGAAAACGTTTGACATGAAATTACTTCCCCGGTCTGACTGTACCTCCTTAGGCAGACCAAACTTTGTGAAGAACCCCAGCATTTCCTTAACCACGTTCTTTGCTGAGATGTTTCTAAGTGGAATGGCTTCAGGATAACGAGTAGCCATATCAATCATGGTCAACACATAAGAAAATCCTGAAGAAGTCTTAGGAAGAGGGCCCACAATATCCACCAACACACGGGTGAAAGGCGCCTCAAATGGAGGAATGGGAACTAGAGGTGCAACCTTTTCGGTCTGATTACACTTCCCCACAACTTGACAGGTGTGACAAGACTTACAATACCAGGAAACATCCCTGAAGATACCTGGCCAGTAGAAGTGTTTCAAAATGCGTGCCGCAGTCTTCCTCACTCCAAGGTGTCCTGCCAAACTGGAATCATGAGCCACTCTAATGATATCCTGCCTACAAACACGAGGGATGACAACTTGATGTACAACCTCCCATTCACAGTCGGCTGATGCTGTTGGGGGTCTCCACTTCCTCATAAGTACTCCTGACTTTACATAATAACAAGTAGAAGCACCGGCTGACTCTTCTTCACTGTAAGCAGAGTTAGCTAGACCTTTCAACTCAGGGTCAGCAACCTGCAACTCAACCAACTCTTGACGAGACAAATTATCAACACTACGGGGTACTGCCTCATCTGGTGAGTGGTCCAAATTAGCAAGAAAAGTGTCAGCTAGGATAACATCATCATCATCCTCTAAATCACCAGTAACTTTAGACTTAGCCCTAGTGACAGCACATGCAGGGAACACATCAGGGACATCACAATCCTGGGACACAGCCGCTGGCTCGCTAGACAACTGAGGAGCTGGACACACTTGACTTCCACCAATATCATTTCCAAGTAAGAAAGTTACACCTGACATTGGGAGTGTCTCAACCAACCCAACCATAACGGAACCATTAACAAAACCAGACTCTAAATTCACTCTGCACAGAGGGACAGAGAAGTAATTATTCCCTACACCTTGTAAGATTACAGTTTCATCAGAGGAATTAAAATTAGAGCCTAGAACACTGGTCAGCATAAGGGATTGGCAAGCACCTGTATCACGATATATTTTAACTGATTTCCTGTCATTACTGTCCAGAGGACTGACAAAACCATCAGACAGGAAATTAGCACATGAATTCTTGAGAGTGTCACCCACGTTACTGCTCAAAAGAGGAGCTCCATCATGAGAATTTAAGTTACCCCTCAAAGCAGGTTCAGTTAACTCAGTTAAAGAATTCTGGGAACTCTCAAGAGTGGACACTAGACCAATTGACTGAATATTTAAAGACTCCTTTTTGTTCACATCACGCTGTCTCCTGAAACATCTCTCCGTAGTATGACCAAGCTTACTACAATAAGTACATTTACTTTTCTGAAATCTAGAGGTGAAGCTGGTATTTACTTCCTGAGAAACATCATCCTTATTCTCTTTCCTGTTACCTGTACTCTGAGTAGAGGCAACGTACTTACTCTCAGCTTTCCCTTTTTCTCTAGAATATCTCTTGTGAGTGAGAACATACTCATCAGCTAAAACTGCAGCATCAGACAAATTATCTATTCTTTTCTCATCAAGATATAGGCTTACATCTTTACTGATACACCTTTTGAAATCCTCCAGCAAAATCATCTGCTTAAATTTACCAAAATCAGAATCCACATTCTTAGAATTTAACCACTGCTCTAACAGATCTTCTTTGATTTTTGCATACTCAACATGGGATTGCTTATCTTGCTTATAAGTTGTCCTAAATTTTACTCTATAAGCTTCAGGAACAAGCTCATAGGCCTTAAGAATCAAGCTCTTAACTACATCATAATTATCAGACTGATCCTGAGGCAAAGATGCATAAGTTACTTGAGCTTTACCGGTGAGAACAGTTTGAAGGAGTACTGGCCAATACTCCTTAGGCCAATTAAAACCTGTAGCTACCCTCTCAAACAACTGAAAATACTTAGTTAAATCAGATTCATTAAAAGGAGGGACAAGTTTAACATTTTTAGCCACATCAAAATCATCAGAGCTAGATGATCCAGTTCCACCTTGTTTCATGCGATACTCATGGTCTGCCTGAATCCTGGCAAGTTCAACTTGTGCCTGAGCCTGTATCTGTGCCTCCTGAATCCGAACCTGAGATTCCGCCTCCTTAGCCTGAGACTCAGCCTCCTTAGCACGTGCTTGAAATTCAGCCTCCTGAATACGAGCCTGAGACTCCGCCTGCGGCCTGCTTAGCATTTGCCTGAAATTCAGCTTCTTTAGCACGAGCCTCCTGCAGAGCTAGCTGTAACTTAGCTAATTCAATCTGCGTTTGCTCATTTGGAGGAGTTACATTAAACAAGCTTTTATTAATCATGCCAACAATTTGATCTTTAGAATGATGAGAGTGAACTGCAATTCCCAATTGTTGAGCAACAAGCTTAAGTTCATTCTTTGTTCTGTTTTCTATATCACACACTGTTTGCACATTTGACAAAAAATCTTTGGCTTCATCAAGTGTAGAAATAGTAGCCATCATGAATATATCACAGTCACAAAATATCAAACAATATCCTTATGATAATATCCTGAATATCCTGATATGAGGTCGCCAAATTTATGTTACGGAACAGAGAAAGATAATGTACACTTTAAGTGAGAATACGAAGAGTCACTACTGTCCCGTAAAGTTCCAGGTTCAAAACAAAAGAGTTAGGTAAAATTACAAGTTAAAGTTTAATGCTTAAATTAACAACAAAACATTCAGGACTCATAAAGATAATGTAATGGCAAATAAACAGGTTAAATATATGGTTAACTGCAATAGCCTCTATTAACACGAAATTAGCAAGAATAAATTTATCTAAGTCAGCCCTGATAAAAATGAGATACCAGATAATACTCAGTGAATGCCAGATAAATAATTACAGATACAAACTATTATCAAAAATGACTGACATAAAGAACCCCACACGAATTACAAAAACTTCACTAGGCCTACAAATTAAACTTATGCTATACAGTACAAGAAAAAATGCAACAACAGTTATACTCAAATTACACACAGCTGCTAGATGTTTGGAGATTTCTTGAGCACTCACAATAATAATATCTGTACAGGGGAGGACAGAGATGTGAACAAAATGAGGAGCAGATCTAAGTGGCAATGATGCAGAGACTGAGCTCATTATATAGGGGCCAGCAGAGCTTGATACAACTTGTAATAAGGACGCGCAAATGAAGCGATGGGGACAAACGGTCGACAATCCCACACTGAATAACAGAAAGGACGACTTACTCTACTATAAGGGTAGAAGGGGGGGACTGAGGCAGAACACGCTCGTGATCAAACATGCAGCATACTGTGCGTTAAAATTACACAAAGGATGATGAAATCATAGGCTATGTAACAATATATATATATATATATATATATATATATATATATATATATATATATATATATATATCCATGTCACTCAGCCATATTGCAGAACTTCTGCCTATCAGAATTCTTTCATTCCCCGTACTGCATCTCTTTGGAACTCGCTTCCCCAGAGTTTTTTCCCTCCAAACTTCAGCCTACAGCTGTTCAAATCTAACTGTTACAGATATTTTATGAACCGAGGACACCAGTAATCTGGTGTATGGATTATTTTTTAATTCATTTGTTTTTCTTTCCTCTGTTCTGTTATCATATTTATATATATATATATATATATATATATATATATATATATATATATATATATATACACACACACACACACACAAGTGTGTGTGTGTGTGTGTGTGTGTGTGTGTGTGCAAACATTTCCGTAAAAATAGAATAAAGAGAGAGACAGACCGCATGCCCCGACCACCTGCACAGTCCTAAGTTCAGGCATTGGACCTGGGACTCACAACCTGCTAGCCGTGGCCAGTGGCAATGGCAGTGGCCTGGTGACACCCTGCCAGGACAGCTACAGGGACACCTTCCAGGCTCCCATTAGGACACTATAGAGACTCACCAGCATGCTCAATCTTTGTAAGCCTGACAATCTCCACATGCTCTTCCCGACACACCGCACACATGAAATCAGCATTATCTCGTAGTCTACCTTTAATACCACTACATCTCCTATGCATCCACTAATCACAAACTCTGCAAAAGATGGAAGTACTGCTCAAGCCCTTGTGGCAAACCGCACATGGCCACTCTCCCTCTTCCTTGACAGTACCGCCACCAGTCCTCATAACATCACCTTTGTTTTATCCGAAGCCCTTACGCCTCAGAGCGCCTCTCCACTCCTGAATCTTTCCTCCGCTTCCCTTCCGTTCTCTGCAATCAACACCAAATCATAGGCATACAGCATTTCCCACGGGAGTCCATTTCTGAAATCAAGCATCATGATAATCTGTAACGGGCTCAAGACTGACCCCTGATGCACATCAATATTCACGGAAAACTCATCACTCAAATCTCCATGCACTCTCGCCTGGGTGCGACCACCCTAATACATAGATAGCCCCAACCACTCTAACCAGTCACTCCTAGATCCCACGCTTTCTCATTGCCCACATCACCATCTCCCTAGGGACTCCTGTCAAAGGCCTTTTCCAAATCAACAGAAACAAAGTGTAGATCCCCTTTCTCTCCCATTTATTTTTCTTGAAGCTGTCGAACAATGAATATGGCATCAGTGGTTCCTTCACTGACATAAACTGCATGTCATCAATATTCCCTCTTTCTCTAATCATACTTTTTAACCCCTTAGTTCCCAGAGCTGCTGTGCAAGGGATTTTGCTGGAAGGGTGCTAGGCGTTCCGCCCTCCGCCTGTCGGCTCATAGTCGCGAGGCTCATTAGGTCCCTACCCGGGGATTCCCTTCTTTGTCAAATTTTGTAAACGCCCAGTTCCGTCCCATATTGGGGACACGGGGCATAAAGAGGTTAAAGCTCTCCTCATTACCTTCATTATCTGGTCCAAAACTTTTATGTGTTTATAGTTTCCTCTTTGTAGGACATCACCCTTCCCCTTGTACAAATTTACTATCACACTTTTCAGCCAGTCATCTGGGACAACACACTCATATATAATCGTATTCATCAAATCAGTAACTAAACCCAATCCTATATTTCTGAGGCCTTCAGCACTTCAGCAGTCAACCCAGACACACCTGCCGCCTTCCCAAGCTGCATCTTGCCTATTGCCCTGCTCACAGCAGCAGCAGCAATCAAAGGCTCAGGGCCAAACACTGGATCCGCTGACTGTAAACCTTCCAACTTCCAGTCGAACTCCTTATTCAACATCTGGGTATAGTACCCTCTCCAGGCGTCTTTAATATCCTCACAGTTCACCTCTACATTTCCTTCATCGTTCTTCACACACTGCCCACCTGTGATAGTCTATCCCTGTTTTCCCTCTTCATCTGATTTGTCACCTAAAATGTCATATTCTTTTCAACGCTGTGTAAGTTATACAGTGAGAGGCTCTGAGACTCGGATTTTGTCCTGTGTACCTCTTTCTTAGCCCTACGCTTGGGTCTAAATATTCCTCTGTGTTAGCACCACTTTTCCATTCTCGAAAAAGCCTTCTTTTCCCTATAACTGCAGCTTCTGCACCTTCATCCCACCACCATGTCACTTTGTCTTGGGGTTCCCCTTGTCCATCCACACACTGAATCAGTAACTCTCAGGAGATTGTCCTTGAGAGCTCTGTACTGTTCATTAACACTTCTGTCGACGGTTCCCTGTTCAGCCACCACTCTGCTCATCTCGCTATAGAAGGTATCTTTACTGCTTGGTTTTCCAACTTCCATATCGTCCTCTTAGGTGCATAGATCCTTTTCTTCATCACTCGCTCTTTAAGCACCATGTCATATATCAGTAACTTGTGTTGCTAAACATACTTTTCGCTCCCTGTGACTTAAACATCTTACCAACCTCTTTTCAGCCCCCCTGATCAGGAAGTAGTCAATCTAACTTCTGTTTTCCCAGACTCGTATGTAATCAGCCTACTATCTCTTCCTAAAATGCGTCTTGCACACAATTATGTTCGTTGCCTCCCCAGACTCGAGCATCTTTTCCCCTTCCATATTCCTCGTACCATACGAGTATGCCCATCCCCCATGCACCTTTTCATATCCTTGAGTTACTTCACCCACATGATCTAAATACTGTACATTTAAGTCCCCATCCTAAACTATAATCTCATCATCCCCCATTCCACTTACAACACGTATCAAGTCGTAGCAGAATATACATCCACATGAGGGTTCCAGGATCGTATTCGTTAAAGTTCTTAACCATGTCTTTCGATAAATAGCCTAGTCCTCTACAGCGTTGAATCGGTATCAGAAATTGCCTGCATGGACGTATTACCAGCCAATATTTACTCTGGTTTGATTGTGAAGTGTTTCGGCGGTATACGAGTGAAACCAAGGCCTCTAAAGCCAAATAAAGGTTTAGAAATTTTGTGAATATTACGTCCTATTTTGTTAGCACTTAATTAGTCACACTACGGTACTTAATGTGGTTCTCATGTGCCCTTGATCTCTGATTTAAGTTCCCTACATAACTTCCCCCAAATCGGTACGTTCTTTAGTCACATATGTTGATAATAACATTGCAAAATGGATCAACGGCGCTAAGCTAAAATTATTTTAACTTCCAGCTTATTTTCAGGGTGTTGTTGATAAGTCTGTCAGTATGTAATAAACTGGGTGAACTAATGTTAGTGGCTGTCTCTCGTATCACTATTATGTAATTTTCGAGGCTGATATTCCGTCTGAAGATGGTAAGGAATACAACAAAACTATTTCTTAAATGAAAAATCCTTGTGAAAAATGTCGCTCGCAAAGATATCACTCGTATTTTCCGCGTGCGTCTATCTCCCTGGCTCAAAATGAATGTCAAAGACTGCCTTAATTATTTCAAGAGGCGATCCCAGAACTATGGCTCTTTTTAACGCTCCTTGAGGTTTATATTTGTGAAAAGAAAGTCATATGATAGTGTAGCTAAAACAAGGGTTGTTGCCGTATCAAAATCCACAGCCTCAGAGTCCGCTAAACTTGCTATCAAAGGATGCTAGAACGTTCCTGTATAGAAAAATCTCCTGAAAATAGATGGTAGAGCCCAGTATCTCTAGAATACGTCTAAAAGTTTGTAGAAGTCTCAAGAATATAGCTAGATATCTTGTCGCTAAGAGATAAAAATTGTCGCTAAATTTAAGTTCTACATCTCTAGCTCTAGCAAAGAAAAGCTAAAATGACAACACTGTTCTACCTCACCTCCTCGCACCCCAGCAAAAGTATCCTCCCCAGTAAGTTTACTTCACCCTTCCCGTTGCCCCCTTGCCCTGCTTTCACTTCTCCCTGGTCCTGCTCAGCCTGCCTCACCGATAGCCCCAACAAATGGAAAGAACCTCAAACCCTTGTCGCCATCGAAACAAACCCACGCGACGGTAACCATTCCCCGCCAAGGTCAAACTGAGAGCATCCCGTTGCGTGGGAAACGGGTCTCTTATGAAGCCCTATAGTAGAGAAAACCACAGATAAACTCATACCAAGATAGAACATTGCGAAGTAGTCCCCATCAGAGCAATGAAGCTCACAGAGAAAACCCTTACCCCAGTCAAGACGGCCATTGGGTGAGAAACAACCACGCGAGTAATTTGTGGGGAGTGTGTTAAGAGACAGTAATTTCCCTCACAGAAGGAAACCCACGCTGAAAAGGGCCACTATCACAGCAATGGAATCCACATAAGAGCTTGTTACACGCGAAACAATCTCCTCAGCAGGGAAAGTCAAGAGAAAATGTCCACCACAGAGGTGAGAACTTCAAGGAGCCACAGCACAGCCACGGGGCACGAGTCCACCACGGCAAGGACAGCTGCCCGGAAAACCCAAACCACAGATGAGAAAACCACCCAGAGAACCTGTGGTATAGAAGGAAGAACTGTGCAGAGATCCCAAACCACAGAAGATAGAAAGTTCATACCATACCGGTAGACGAGATGGCCACTCTGAAGATCCAAACCACAGAAGGGAAGCCACAGGAAGTAAACTGGAGGCAGGGGTGATTGCAGTACCTGTTGGGTCCCTCTCAGCACTGACCACCACCTCCATCCCCTCCTTGGGTGGCAACAACGACATTCTTGCGAGACCTTCAACTTGGGATGGACAGCTGAAACAGTTCTCTCGGTATCAGGTAGTTCATTATGTTTTCAAGTAATTTCCAGCCCCAAAAGTCAATACATCCCATTGTTTCATCCATAGCATACCATACTTTACCAAATCAAACGAGCCTAACGGTAGTGTAACCAAACTTGCAGCTTAGTCTAGCCTAACTGGTTTCTGTGGTTTAGCCAATATATTAAATTAACTTTGCCCAGGTCCTCACTTAGTTACAGTATTCTACGTTTATTCTATTTTTGTGCACTTTTAGCCGAGAGAAAGCCCTACCTTTAACAAATAATCGGCTTTGAGTTGTATCCATGATGTAGACAAAGTTTGGTAAGATGAATTTGGTACCAATACAGTACAGTACATCCTTATCGTACATATTAAACTTTGTGGGAAAAGGCACTTTGGTTTGGAAAATGTGTGTAAAATTGTGTTACATGTATTATTGTTCCTATGGGCAGTCCATCCTTCAATTTTTTTTTCTTGTTTACCTTTGTAGATTTTTCCACAAGTTCAGTTAAGATATTTTCAGAGTAACTTTCTTCTTTTAATGATAAGTTATATCTTATCTATGAGTTGGAGCAGATGGGGGACGTGGAAGGTGTGTGTAGAATATTTACAGAAGAAATATGTGCAGCATGTGATGTGGTGTGTGGAAGGAAGAGAAGACGGATGGGGGTGCAAGGAACAGCGTGGTGGACTGAAGAGGTGAAACGGGCTGTGGCACAAAAGAAGAAAGCATACAATGAATGGATGAGAAAGAGGGACGTGGAAGAAGTTGAGAGGCGGAAGAGAGAGTTATATGTAGAAAGGAAGAGAGAGGTGAAAAGATTAGTAAGAGAGAGTAAGAAGAGAGTGGATGAGGAATTTGGAAGGAATTTGAGTGTAAAGTGGAGGGACTGTAAGAAAATGTTCTGGAAAGAGGTGAAAAAAGTAAGACAGGGTGGAAGTGAAGTTAGCAGGGGAGTGAAAGATAAAAATGGTAGATTACTAGTGGAGAAGGGAGAAAAAGTGAGCAGATGGAGAGAACACTTTAAGGAATTGTTGAACGTGGAGGATGGAAGTAATGCAAGTATAAGTGGCTGGGGAATGGCTGGGAGAAGGAGGGAGGTGAGAAGACAGGAAGAAATCAGTAGGGTAGAAGTTGTGGAAGCAATGAAGAAAGTTAAATCAGGGAAAGCCCCAGGAATTGATGGAGTGTGTGGTGAAATGCTGAAGCATGGGGGAGAGATAGTAGTAGAATGGATGTCGAAGATGTGCAGATTGGCCTGTGAGGAAGGTAGAGTCCCGGAGGATTGGAAGTCAGGTATAATTATTCCCTTGTACAAAGGAAAAGGGGAAAAAGAAGTGTGTGGTAATCATAGGGGCATTTGTCTTCTTAGTATAATAGGAAAAGTGTATGGTAGGTTACTTATTGACAGAGTTAGAGAAAGAACAGAGAAATTAGTTGGAGAAGAACAGGGAGGCTTTAGGAAGGGAAGAGGTTGTGTAGATCAGCTATTCATTCTCAGATCTTTAGTGGAAAAGTTTCTAGAGAAGGGAAAGAAGTTGTATGCGGCTTTCATGGATTTGGAGAAAGCATATGACAGGGTGGATAGACTAGGATTGTGGAAAGTGTTAAGAATATATGGAATAGATGGGAAGTTGTTGAATGCTGTGAAGAGTATGTACGATGGTGCGAAGGCTGCAGTGCGTGTGGATGGTGAACTAAGTGAATTTTTCTCTTTGAAAGTTGGGTTGAAACAGGGATGTGTCATGGCTCCATGGTTGTTCAATCTGTACATGGATGGGGTAATAAAAGAGGTCCAAGGTAGGGTAGTGGAGGTTGGAGTGGCCCTGGTGAGAGAGGATAGTGTTTGGAAACTCCCTGTACTGTTGTTTGCAGATGATACCGTGTTGTTGAGTGAAGACGAAGGAGAGCTGCAAGGCTTGGTGGATGAGTTTGAGAGAGTGTGTAGGAAACGGAATCTAAAGGTGAATGTAGGGAAGAGTAAAGTGATGGTCTTTGAGAGAGGTGAAGTCAGTGTTGTACAGCGAGGTTGGATGGTGAGGAATTGGAAAATGTGAGTACGTTTAAGTACTTGGGTAGTGTGATGAGTAAGGATGGAGGTTTGGAGGGTGAAGTGCTTGAAAGGGTACAGCAGGGAAGAAAGGTTGCTGGTTCTTTGAAAGCAGTGATAAGAAACAGGGAAGTGAGCATGGAAGTGAAAAAGTTACTACATGACAGTATTGTGATACCAACTCTAACGTACGGAAGTGAAGCTTGGACGTTGTTGGAAGGACACAAGTCAAGAGTGAGAGCCGTGGAAATGAGTTATTTAAGAGGAGCCTGTGGAGTCACATGGAGAGACAGGCTGACGAATGAGGATATAAAGGAGCGTTGTGATGTTGATGTGGATGTGATAGGAAGCGTTATGAGGAACACACTGAGGTGGTTTGGCCATGTGGAGAGGATGGAGGGTGAAAGACTGACGAAGAGAGTGTATGTGAGTGAGGTGGAGGGGGAAAGAGGGAGGGGGAGGCCGAGGATGAGATGGAGAGATGGGGTGGAGAGATATATGAGAGAGGGGGGTGTGAGTTGGGAGCAGGGGAGTGAAATGGCGGGGGACAGGGCGACTTGGAGGCGATTTGTTTGTGGCCACCCCAAACGGGATTGAGGCGTCTGGCAATAGATAGATAGATAGATATCTTGATATGCTTTTAGATATTTTGTCTCATTGATTTTGGTCCAAATAATTTTAGAGTACAATAATGTTACTATGTGAAGTTACTGTGAAAATAGGCCAAAATCATCAAGACGTAATATCCAAAAACAGACAGTGTCGGTTGGGGAGAATGGTTTTATGCAACAAGCTTTTATTTTTAGTCAAAAGTATATGTTTTTCTTGTTTTCTTGACTATCTATCTATCTGTACCCTTAATCCCATAAAGGGTGGCCACAAGCAAATCACCTTCATGTCACCTTGTCCTCTGCCATTATGCTGCCCTCCCCCCAACTTACACCCCCTCTCCCCTCTGTCATATACCTGTGTTCCACCCCCTTCATCTCACCCTGAGTCTCCCTCTCTGTCCCTCCCCTCCACCTCTCTTACAAACACTCATAGTTAGTCTTTCACTCTCCATCCTCTCCACATGGCCAGACCACCTCAATTTTTTAAATTTCTTCTAATGCCTTTTATCGTATCCACACCACAGTGCTTCTTTACTTCCTCATTTGTCAGTCTGTCTCACCATGTTACTCGACATGCTCCTCTCAGATAACTCATTGCCACTGCATTCACTCCTGACTTGTGTCCGTCCAACGTGGTCCAAGCTTCATGTCCATACATTAGGGTGAGGATCACAATAATGTCTTTAAATGACTTTTCTTTTGGTCACTTAAGGCCATATCATAATAGTTCAGCTTAAGATTTTTCTGTGTGGTAATATAATCAGCTTTGGAATATGCTGTCTTGATTACCACTGGCAACTCAGCCTTAACCAGTAGTGTACAGACATGACTTGAACAGGTATGTAGGCTATCTGGATTCTGGGCAGTGGTTTTCAGCCTGAACCATCAGTGGACAGACAGGACATGAAGTTGAGAGTATTCAGTATACCGGTACTGCTTATGAAATATTAGCTACCGGTATATAATAAACAGAAAAAAAAAATAAAAAAAATAAAATAAATTGAATAAATGTAAAAAACATTGTTTTTTATTTTTTTATTTTATTTTTTTTTTATTTTTAAGTCAAAAAAATCACCAACCCTGCTTACATCCCTACTTCTTATGACTGCTTTTAGTGAACCAGCAGCCTCTCTTCGCTGCTGTAGCCTTTAAAGCACCTTATCCATCAAACTTCCATCCTTACTTATCACGCTACCCATGTTCAGTACTTAAATGCACCCACATTTTCCATTTCCTCTTAGTCCAGCATCAGTGTGCCTTCAGTGACTTCATTTCTGTCGAAGACCACAACTTTACTCTTCCCTACATTCTCTTTTAGATTCCATTTCTTATTTAGTTTCCCAAACTCATTCACCAAGCCATGCAGTTCCCCTTCTTCATCACATAACTAACAGTACAGTATCATCTGCAAACGACAAAACTGGAAGTTTCCAAAAGCTGTCCTCCCTCATTAAGTCCTCTCCAACAACCACTGCCCTACCTTGTATCTCTTTTGTAACTCCATCCGTATTGTACAAATCGTACAACCTTGGAAACATGACACATCCGTGGTTTCAATCCAACATTCAGATAGAAAAATTCTCTCGGGTCACCATCCGCACACACTGCAGCCCTAGTGCCCCTATACATACTCTTCACAGCAATCAGCAGCTTCCCATTTACTCCTTATATTTTTAATATTTTTTGTATTCCTTGTCTATTCAGTGTGTTGTAATATGCTTTCTCCGGATCCATGAAGGCAGCATACAACTGCTTTCCCTTCTCTAGAAACTTTTCCATTAAACACCTAAGTATGAATATCTTACCTTCATAACCTCTTCCCTTGCCGAAACCTCCCGCTTCATCACCAGCAAATTCCTGTTACTACCCTAACTTTGTCATTAAGTTTTGTACCATGTACGGTACTTTTCGTATTACACTTGGAAGATAAATGCCCCTATGATTACCACATACTTCTTTTTCCCCTTTTCTTTTGTGCAGGGAAATAATTATACCTAACTTCCAATCTTCTGGGACTCTCTCTTCCTCCCAGGCCAATCTGCATATCTTTCACATTCATTCTGCTACCATCTCTCCCCCGTGCTTCAGCATTTCACCACACACCATCATTTCCTGGGGCTTTCACCATTTTGTCTTTAATCATTGCTTCCACTACTCCCATCCTATTGATCTCTTCCTTCCTTGTCATCTCCCTCTTTCTCCCAGCCATGCTCTAGCCACTTATACTAGCGTTTCTCTCATTCTCTGTGTTTAACAGTTTCGAAGTGTTCACTTCAGCTCACTTTTTCCTCCTTCTCCACTAGCAATCTGCCATTTTTTCTTTCACTCCACTGCTACCTTCTTTATTACCTTTTCTTACTCCCTTAATCTCCTTCCATAACGTTTTCTTACATTCTCTACTTCACACTAAAATTCCTTTTTAGCTCTTTCATATATACTGTATGCATTTACATAGGTACCGGTACCCTATATATACAGGACGTGGTAGATGTAGCTGTATAAACTAAGTTAATGAGGATGAAAGAATTCTTTATAACTTGGTCTTCGTGAATTGGCCATAGGATCTGACAAGAACTGTATTAAATACAAACTGCCTAGACCAAGACTGTAAATGAAAACTAATTCATAGGCAATAGATACAGTTGTTATGCTTAAGAATTATTACCCGGTACTGGAAGCAAAGGAGAAAAATTTTTGATATATCTATCTATCTATTGCCAGACGCCTCAATCCCGTTTGGGGTGGCCACAAGCAAATCGCCTCCAAGTCGCCCTGTCCCCCACCATTTCACTGCCCTGCTCCCAACTCACACTGTGGTGCTCTATTGTACCATACCCTGTACAAAACTTGTACCGGTAAATATGATTATAAAATAGAATATCTTGTACTGGTACCACACATTGATACAGGAATATAAGAAATTCACCTTCACATGCAAAAATAACATTAAATAAAGAAAAAAAATGCACATGGCAGATCTGTAGCCCTCTTGACATCCTTGGCCAATTTTTATGTCGCCTCCCCACTTTGTAACCTCCCTCCCATTCCACATTCCACATACCCACACTTTCAGCCTTCTACCATAACCTGTGTTTCAGCCTCCTGAGCCATCCTTTGCCTCTTCCCTACCCCTAACTTCATTTTCAATCTCCTCGCCCACCCTGTCTTTTCTCTCCCCTACCTCCTCACTGTATCTTCAGCTTCCTAATCCACACTCTCCCCCTCTCCCCAAGTTATGCAAACGGCCTCTGTTACCTTCATTCTCCCCTAAAAGGTGAATAATGGACTGCTGCAGAAGGGCAGCTTCTGCTCATTATACACTGGGTTCATGCTAGTTGAACTTGAATGCACAACAGTAACCACCCAGTTTATGTCCAGTCTCCATTAAACCATACCATTTAAGCACACTTATACCTTTTTGCCAACAGACTTCCTTATTCCACTTGTCAAAACTGCTCTGTGTGCAGTCAGCTTACCTACAGTAAGGCGTATTTATCAGTAACTGAATAGCATTATGGGTATCTGCACTGTAGAACTACAGAGCCATTGGGGAAAGTGGCTTATGTTCAGGACTTTTCCCAGAGTCACCCTTAATGACCCCAAGCCTGCCCTGACTCCCTCAGACTAACCTGTAAATGTACTAAACAGTGACCAAACCATCACCCAGACTGCACCATCACCTTGACCATTACACCACACCATTGCCCCACACCACATCATACAGACCACACCACGACCCAGGCCATTATCCCACATGAATGTTCACCATCACTCCACACCATTGAGCCACTAAGTCATATGACCTATGCTCTGAGAGATATTGTATGTCCATACAGAGACAGATAATGCCATATTTGAGTCTACAGGCTGTGTTGTGGTGGATATAATTGGGTTGCAGTAGCTTTGGAGACCTCAACAAGCAACTTTCACATTATATACAGTAGGATCAGTGTTATAGGAGAGTGCTTTATAAGAAGGCTGTCTGTACCCAACACATATTACTCAAATAATCCTATTTCCTCCTCTCTTATTCCTGGTGCTTCAGTCACATGGCATACCAAAGTCTCACCCATATATTCATTTAGACACAAATACCATACACATTCATGTAAATCTTTTGCAGCCTTCTCAAGGGGGCGCGGTAGCACAGTGGTAGCGCGCTGGGCTCGTAATCGGGGGATTGCGAGTTCGAGCCTCGCCCGGGCTGCCGTGCTGGGAGTGGTAGCTCGCTCCTGTAACCCTAGCGGGGCTATATAGTCCAATACAGGGCTTAGCTCGGGGGAACTCCATTTCTCCCATTTTTTTCTCAAGCAGACCTCTGTTCAGTGTGAAAGCCTTCTTACCAACACCCACTTCCTATCCCTCTACCACTATAGTATTCACTGACTTCACAAACTTTTTGTTTAGCTATTTGTTTATTTTTATTTTGTCATTGTGCAAGGGTACTTCTTACTCTCTCTCTGCAATGTAAGTTTCTTTCCATTTACCAGTGCATCACACTGAGTTACCCTCTCTCATAACAGCTGCTACTTTACATTTATTTTCAAAGCCTGACACTCACTGATATTCACAAAACTTTGCACCAATATGCAGAGCCCTTTTTCACTTTTTGCAAGCAGTGCAGCATTGTTTAATATACAGTACTCCACACTACACAAGTTATTATATTTCAGGATTCCTAGGGCTTATATAGTGAGTGAGTGAGGGTGTGTGCCATTTCATTGTGCATGCTGTTAAATAGTTCTCCCACTACCATGTTTCTTCCCTTTCCTTGTTTTGTGAATCCTACTTCCTTCCACCGGTGGGTGGGAAAAGGCAAGATGATGGGAATGATTTTTTCTCTCTGGAGTACTTCACTAATTAATCCTTGTTTTTGATTTTCAGATTGTAAATGATGACATTCAGATGTTGATGGCAAGATCATCGACTGGGAAGAAGTCAGCGCAGAGTGAAGAAGAAACCCTTACTACTTGTTGAGAAAAGGGTGGAACATTTGCCAGCACCAGAATAAGAAAGTTGTTAAGAAAATGCAGGAACAATAGGACTGAGTCAGTCCAAAACTTCACCTATTTGAACAGGGGTGAATTGAATAGCATTTAGTGTATGTAGGGGTAACTACGGTGAAATTAACATTCAGGTTCCAAGGACTGAGTGTCAGCAGAACAGAATAGTTTGGCATTAGCTGGAATAGAATACTACAGTTGGTCTGACCATGAGAAGATTAATGGTACTGTAACTGAAAAACTCTCACAGGCACATGATTTTATAACCCTCTCATTTGGATAAAATTACTTGGTATTAGCTGGAAAAAGATAATAGATTTGTTTTTACAATGAGAGAGTAAAGCTTAGAGTCTGGGGGGAAGAAAATAGTAAAAAATGAATACTAGTGTTACTGAGACTGCATATATTTTTCCCTGATGCAGGTGGTGTGTTGGTAACAAAGTTTTATCAGCCAAAATGTATCATTTGGGCATTTGTAATTAATGTGGTGTAGCCTGTATTTAACATTTTTTTCCCCCCAACAGATAGTGGGATTTAATGTGAACAGAATTACCTTGGCATTTCAAGTAAACATCTCACTGTTTACACTTTGTAACATAGTAGAAGCATTTGTCACTTGATGTTTTCCAGTTCTCTCAAATCAGTGCTACCCCTCCCCTTCCTTTTTTTTTTTTTTGCATTTTTAAAGTTGTTCATAACTTGCTGGGAAGATAAATACAGTTGTGTCAATTCCACTCAATATAGTCCAGAGGAATGTAACTGCTGTAAACTGCGACTCCTATTTGGCTCATTTTGGAACATAGGAACCTAAGGCTAGGCTATTGTAGTCCAGATCATTTAAGGTTAAGGGATTTACTTTTGCCCCTGGTAGCATTTACATAGTAGAAATTCCTCTGGCAACCTCTGGGACTGAAACCATAGCACGTAGGCTGCAGCCTATACCACATAAAGCTGTTTCACTTGATAGTAACATTCATCTTGCACGGATCCTAAATTTGAATTAGGATTGACTCTATGCTGTATGTATGATAGATGTAAGCCAGGCACCATAATACATACTGTAGAGAAAAATGGCTTGTATGAAAATGGATATGGATCATCATAGGAAGTGACATCAGGTTGTGAAGGGGTTAATGGAGATATTTTCCCAGTCCTGTCATTAAAAATAGTCACTCCAGAATTTCACCAGTTTTTGGAGTCAGCAAGGTTGAAAATATACTGTATATTGTTGTGAAGGGTTAGATGGTGCAGCTTTTGTTGTCATTGCTGGTTTTTATTTTCATTCCATTTTATACTTTTATACCAACAATGTTGTCTCTTATGAAAGCCAGAGATAGTCTTAATTTTTTTTAATGCAAGGAAGAAGGAACCAAAGGCAAGAAGCCTGCAAGATTATTCCCTCCAAGAAAAAATAGGGGAAAAAAAAGTATTTTTCAAGGTTTGCAGCATTTGTAAACTAATTTTTGGTGGTGTTAGCATTTACCTTTTTTCTGTGTAGTAAAGCATTTTGCTTTTCCCAGTAATTTTATTGGTACAGTTGCAAACTTAAATATCAATACACATCTTTACGAAAAATAACAAGATCATGTTCAGTGACTTTTTAAAATGCTGCAATCTTTTGGACACAGCATGCTTTTCAAATACTGGGTAAGAGTTTCAGAATTGTTCAGTCAAAATTTAGGGCAGTGTTGCATGTAAGGGTATCCTAGTCTTTTTCTAATTAGTGTAAGGGTTTATTTATATTAATGATAATTTTAAACATACTCATGATATCTTTGTTGCAATGTGTGCTTGTTTTAGTAATTGTTGGCATTGTTATCACTCTTATGTACAGCCACATTTATGTTCATAGATGGTATCAGTAAATCTGTCCATCCATCCATCCATCATCCAGTCCTGCGTTGCCCCATGAGGAGCGTAGGAGCCTGGGGCTAGGCAGGTTGGTCCTGACATTTAAGATGAGAGTGACCAGCCTCACTCATCCCTGAGTGGCATTACTTGAACAATAAACCCCAACTGCCCTTGTGTGGAGTACAACTCTCATGTGTGGGGAGGCTCCCCACATACAGCTCTTCTCAATAGGGTGGAGTCAAAGGCTTTTCATCTCATTAACTCTCCTCCTCTTACTGACTCCCTTCAACCTCTGTTTCTTCGCCGCACTGTTGCATCTTTATCTCTTTTCTATCGCAACTTTAATGGTCATTGCTCCCCTGAACTGTGCATGCATTCCTCTACCTCTACGACGGGTGCTACGCACCCGTCTAGCAGCAAATTCTCATCCCTTTTCTGTCCAACTCTCTAATGCAAGAGTTAACCGTTACTCCCAGTCCTTCATTTATGCAACAGGTCATCTCTGGAACTGTCTCCCTTTGTCTGTATTTCCTGCTGCCTATGATCTCCAGTCTTTCAAACGCAGTGTGTCCAGGCATCTTGAAATGAATAGATCTTGAATTTGGCTCTCTCATGTATTTTATTTTTCTCTTAGAGGGAACTCTTATTGTGGGCTCATGGCCTTTGGTTCCTTCTTCCTTAAAAAAAAAAAAAAAAAAAACGAATGTAAACCTTCACCGTCTCAATCTGATTGGAGCGCCGTAATTACCCGCTAAACCACCAGGTGCCATAATTTGGTTATATGGTTACCACCCAGCATAGTAAATGGTTTCCTGATGTACAGGAAACCGTTTGGCTTGTCACTAAGTGTAGAGTCACCCACAGGCAGAAGAAAGAGGAAAGAAAGACAGAAGAGGGGGTGACCTTACACTCCCTCTTCTGTCTTTCCTTCATTCTTTCCTCTTCCTTCTGCCTATGGGTGACTCTACACTGAGTGACAAGCCAAATGGTTTCCTGTACACCAGGAAACCATTTACTATGCTGGATGGCAACCATGTGACCAAATTATGGCACCTGGTGGTTTAGTGGGTAATTATGGCGCTCCAATCGAATTGAGCCAGTGAAGGTTTATATCCAAGGGATGGTTAGGGTTTATTGCTCATGTAATGCCACTCAGGGATGAGTGGGGCTGGTCACTCTCATCTTAAATTTCAGGACCAATTTGCTTAGCCCTGGGCTTCTAGCTTTTCATGGGGCAATGCAGAATTGGATGATGGATTGATGGATGGAATTACTGATACCATCTTTGAACATAAATGTGGCTGAACATCCCAAAGATTTTGACTAATTCTCCACTTATGACATTCCACACAATATGGTGAGGTTAGGATTTATGTATTTTAGAGATGTATGCTTAATCCTTGAATAGCAGAAGAGAAGACAGGGCCCTGATTGGATAGTTATTTATGGAATGCTTATGGTTATTAAGTCTGATCAGCATGCATTCTGCACTACACAGGATAGTCAGCAACAGTGCAGAGAGGTTAGACACCTTCTTTCATCATCATGTGCTAAAGATTTTGTCAAATACTAGCTGCATGTTTGCACACTAGAATCCCAAGACAAAGTTGTGTATGATCCTTGACATGTCCAGCAAATTTCATTACACTGTACTGTATGCTCAGATCTCGTGTTTGGCAACCACTCTGATTATGTGAGCCTTTTAGAGAGAGGTGTTAAGGTGCAAGTTAACCCTAGCCAACACCTTCGCCCACACTAACATCCTCACCCACACCCACATCCTTAACATCACTATCACCCCCGGTCATACTCACCATACTCACAGCTACAGCCACACCAACATTCACAGCCACAGCCAAATCCTCACCAACACTCACAGCCACAGCCACACTCATCCATGGACCCACAATACGCCAATCTCACACTGACAACCACACTTACAACCACAGCCACAGCCACACTCATAGCTAGTTACATCCACACTCAGCTACACTTGCACCAATACTCACAGCCAAAGCCACATTCGCAGCCACAGCTACACCCACACTCAACCACATCCACACTCACCACCACATCCACACTCACAACCAGACCCACACTCAGCCATACCCACATTCACAGCCAGACCCACATTCACAGCCATACCCACACTCTCAGCCACAGCCACACCCAGACTCAGCCACATCCACATCCACACTCAGAGTCAGACCTACATTCACAGCCACACCCACATTCACATCCCTGTGCACACTCACAGTCACACCCACACTCACAGCCACACCCACACTCACAGCCACACCCACACTCACAGCCACACCCACACTCACAGTCACACCCACACTCACAGCCACAGCCACACCCACACTCACAGCCACACCCACACCCACACTCACAGCCACACCCACACCCACACTCACAGCCACACCCACACCCACAGTCGTATGCACACTCACAGCCTCAGCCATAATTTCCCCCCCCTCACAGCTGCAACCAAACCTGCACCCACACTCATAGCTGCAGCCAAATCCTCATGAACACAGTTGTAACCAAATCCAGCTAAATCCTCACCTACACTCACAGCAGCAGTCAAATCCCCACCCAGGCAGAGCCACAACCAAATCCTCATCCACACACAGCTTGAGCCAAATCCTCACCCACACTCACAGTTACAACCAAATCCTCACCCACACTCACATCTGCAACCAAATCCCCACTCACACTCGCAGCCACAGCCAAATCCTCACCCACACTCGAAGTTGCAACCAAATCCTCACCCACACCACTTCAGCCAAATCCTTGCCCCACAGCCCAAATCCTCACTCACACTTACAGTTGCAACCAAGCCCCACACTCACTCTCACAGCCACTTCCAAACTGTTACCGTAAATAACACTTTCGTCATTGTGACTTTCAGGTTAACCTTAGCATGCTGACCACTCAAATGAGAACACACTATAAGGTGGAGAGAGTCCATTCAACACCTCGGTTGTCAAAATAGTTCCATAATCAAGTCCTTTAGAATGCGAACAAATAGACGGAAGACTCATTGCAGCTCAGGTGCAGAAGGCTGTCAGCTTTGTTTTGGGAAAAATAATATGGGGCATGTCGTCTGCATTACAAGTAAGCGTTTAAGCATACAACTCTTAAGTCTGTATTCTCATCAGTTAAGGAAGATCAAACCCCACTTCCTTATGATTTATTTTGCCTGTTACATATGATTTGTTCCTTTACTGTAGATTGCGTATATACCTTACAAGACAATGTACCAGATACAGAAATAAGCTGATGAGGCAGAGGTATTATAGGAGCCTCCATAACCAACCACTAGCAGGCTTCTTTGTGGTAGACTGGGAGGATGTCTGTATGTGTGACCATTTTACCAGCCGTTTGCTGTTTTTGTGTCCTGATTAGCAAAATAATGTGCAGCCTTTTCATTCATCCTGGCATCTTCTGGTTTAGGTTTATTTATCATCATGCCAGTTTTCTGTTGTTGTGGAGTAATTTGCTCTTAGGTACAAGCATCTCCATGTTCAGTATTGATTTGCCGTAACTGGTTCATTCATACCTTTACTTACCCTGCTGAGATGCCTAGTGGAGAATATCTTTATTTTGCAGAATTTTGCACATCTACTCATCATCATTGTCATTGTCATCCATCATTTTCCCACCTGCAAATAGTGTGAGGTAGGGTACAGGAACCCAGGAAAAGAAAAGCATAAGAGCATGATAATAGGTAGGCTGATATTCAGAGTTCCCTTTCAGATAGGATAATGTTGATTGTGTTAGTGGCAACAGTGAGGTGTGAGTTGGGACCATGGGTTAGTCAGTTGCTGTCAGTACAGTTTATTGATTCCCTGGTGCCGGAGAAGGATGCCTTCATGCAGTGGTACTCATGTAGCCAGGTAGTCCCACTGCCTGGTTATACAAATGTACCTTAACTCCCTGTATCATGTGATAGCAGTTGGTGGACTGCCGAAGGACAGCTTCAGCCTGCAGTCCACCAGGTCACATTCCAGAAGAGTCCCTTCCTCCTCATCCTCCTTTCCCTTCTGCTCCTTCCTTCTCACACCCTCCTCCTTTTAATCCTTGTGCTCCCATCCCTCTCCTTTTAATCCTTCTTCTCCCATCTTCCTCCTTTTAATCCTTCTCCCCTTCCACCTCCTACTTCTCCCATCCTTCTTATACTCCACCCTCCTCCTTTTAAGCCTTTGCTCCCCTTCCTCCTTTTAATCCTGCTTCCTTTCCTCCTTTTAATCCTTCTGCTCCCCCTCCTCCTTTTAATCGTGTTCCCCTTCCTCCTTTTAATCGTGTTCCCCTTCCTCATGTTAATTATTCTGCTCCCCTTCCTCCTTCATTAAATCCTTCTCCTCTCCCTCTTCCTCCTTTTAATCCTTCTCCCCCCCTTCCTCCTTTTGATCTTTCTCCTCCCCTTCCTCCTCCTTTTGATCCTTCTCCTCCCCTTCCTCCTCCTTTTAATCCTTCTTCCTTTCCTCCTACTTCTCCCCACCTGGTACTCCTCCCCCCTTTCCTCTTCCAAATACCCCTCTTCCTATCCCTACCACTACTATTACTCCTTCCCTTCCTCTTAGTTCTCCCATTCCTCCTACACATTCCCTTCCTCCTACTCATTCTCTTCCTCTTCTCTGTTTCCTCTTACTCTTGCTGCTGCTGCTTCCCCTTTCTCTCCCTCTTGCCGTCTTCCTCTTCTCCCCCTCATCCCACCCTCTACCTCTTCTCCTTTTGTTTCTCCTCTGTTTCCTGTTCCCCCGACCCATCTCCCCTTCCTCATATTTTCATTATCCCCCTCATCCTCTTCAAATTCCTAACCGTTATACCCCTCCTTTGCCTCATATCCCTTTCGCCCCTTCCTCATATCCTCCTCCTCCTATTCCATTTCCCCTTCCCCTTACACTACATGCCCTGCTTTTGCCCCGCTCCTGCCCTTCCCTGTATTCTCCCCAGTCCCTCCATCCTCAGTTATCCTTCCTCTTCCTCATAACCTCCCATCTTAGCGATTGTATTACTGTATTACCGATACACTTTAGCCTTACCTCAGTTATTCTCCAGCAGTGATGTTTTCATTATTGTGGCATACAAAAAGGGTTCTTAATTATCCGCCTCAGTTACGTTTTATATAAATAAAATGTTGGACTACCCGGTAAAAATGTTTTATTGAGATCCATTATGTAATAAATTATCCACTATTCAAGTTTCCATGCAGCAAATGAGAAAATGAGGATCGTGGTGCTATGGAGACGTTCATATGGTCATGACTAAAGAAATCCCAAACAGAAAAACATAAGACCCCTTCCCTGTGCAATGAAACAGTTCAAAGGTTCCCCAATACATGGCAGCACATGGTCTGAAAATGACTGTAGTTCACATTTTTCCCACCAGATGGCAGCACCAGTCTTCTCAGAAACAGGAAAACATAGGCCCCTTCCCTGTGCAACGAACTATAGTTCAAAGGTTCCCCAATAGATGGCGCCACTAGCATTCAAGGGGTGTCTGGAAATGACTGGTGGTGCCATCTATTGGGAAACCTTTGAACCGTTTCGTTGCACAGGGAAGGGGTCTTATGTTTTGCTGTTCCTGAGAAGACTGGTGTTGCCATCTGGTGGGAAATATGTGAACTAATAATCCCCGTGCGAGCGAGTTGTAGTTCACATTTTTCCCACCAGATGGCAGCACCAGTCTTCTCTGGAACAGCAAAACAGAAGGCCCCTTCCCTGTGTAACGAACCATAGTTCAATGGTTCCCCAATAGATGGCGCCACTAGTCATTTTCAGATACCCCTTGAATGCTGGTGGCGCCATCTATTGGGGAACCTTTGAACTATGGTTCGTTGCACAGGGAAGGGGCCTTATGTTTTGCTGTTCCTGAGAAGACTGGTGCTGCCATCTGGTGGGAAATATGTGAACTATATACAGCTTGTCACCAGTCATTTGATGTGCTGCCAACTACTGGGGAACCTTTGAACTGTTTCGTTGCACAGGGAAGGGGTCTTATGTTTTCCTGTTTGTGATTTCTTTAGTCATTATTTTTTTTTTTTTTCTGTGGCCTTGAACAGTCCGACTTAGGAAGTTTTAGAATACGGCTACCAAAAGCTACTTTTTATTTCATATCTTTATTACACTTCTTACATAGGCAGTGGAAGAGAGAACAAATGTATAAACAAATGAGCTTATACTTGTACACAAGTCAAGGTAAAAAAAAATAAGTTCATAAATACGGGCTGTACATAATGTTATGTGATAAACTTTTTTTCTCAGTTGTAAAAATATGAGTTTCGAGTGCCAGTGAATTCCAAAAGAACTATTTTAAGAAACAAAAGATGATGATGATGATGCTAATGAAGATAATAATGATAATAATAATAATAATAATAAACCATTATTAACGAGAAATCAAGCAGTGAATGGCTTACGAGAATTATTTTTAACCTTTTCGCTACGATGTTTCTCCTTAGCTGAGTAAAATTGTCTGACGGGACAAGAAATAAAAAGCATGTCATCTCCTTGAAGAAGTTTACACCTTTATTGTGATTAATTATTTCCTGTTTTACTACTGCTGTGGTGCTGGAGAAGGACGCTTTCATGTGGTGGCACCGATATATCCAGGTGGCTCGACTGCCTGATTATACACACCATCTCTCAACTACCTCCCTATCACCCAAGAGGAGGATGGTGAACTGCAGGAGATAACTTAAGCCTCCAGTCCACCAGTTTCACGTTTCAGATTAACCAGGGGCTGCAACAACAACAACTACTATTACTATTACCGCCTCTAGACGATTTTATTCAGCTTAGTGAGATTTCGAGCCATAGGGATTGGATATTACATCTTAACCCGTTTACTACCAAAGTCCATTGCAAAATAAATTCGTATGGAAGTAGCAGGAGGAATAATAATGAAAAATACAGATAGATAGATAGATAATTAGATACATAGATAGATATACGTCACCAGATTCAAGAAGCTGTGACAATAATCCTACATATTAACAGGATGGCGACTTAACTGTGCGAAAACTATTTACTACTACTATACTCTTTTCAGTTTAACTTGGCCCAGATTGTCGTCCTCTCGTGGCTTATTTCACGTAACACTGTGGCAGAAAGTGATAATACTGCGACTCTACATCCCTCCTATTGCACATCTTCGTGATTAGCACCTTATATACTAGTGTTGTTAGAACTTAGCAATGAAGATGGAGAGTTGGCAACTTTAGGCCAGGTTAAAGTGAAAAGAGTGTTACAACCGTATTTTAACATGATAAATTATGTAATAATAATAATAATAATAATAATAATAATAACGACAACAACAATAATAACAATAATAATAATAATAATAACGACAACAACAATAATAATAATAATAATAATAATAATAATAATAATAAATACAACAACAGCTGCTACTACTAACAATAAATAAGAATGATAAGATATAATCATCATCATCATCACCCGGACCTCCTTTCCCACCTTAGGGCAGGGTGAGGAATAGCAACGTCCAGACAACCCATGGTAGGCGGGGGCGCCCATCATCCACTCACTCAGTGTAGGGATGCCTTATGGCCTCTACAGTGAGTGACAGGCCGAATGGTTTCCTGTACCCAGGAAACCATTTATTATGCTGGGTGGTAACCATGTAACCGGAGTTTTTGGCCGGGTCAAGTGTCCCAAGATTTCCCTATCTAAAGTCACTTAACCAGGGCAGATGAAATGATGATGATGATGATGATGATGATGATAATAATAACAATAATACCAATAATAATAATAATAATAATAATAATAATAATAATAATAACAATGATGATAATAATAATTCATCAATTCATTCATCATCCAATCCTACGTTGCCCCATGAGAAGCGTAGGAGCCCGGGGCTAGGTAAGTTGGTCCTGACATTTAAGATGAAAGTGACCAGCCTCACTCATCCCTGAGTGGCATTACGTGAGCAATAAACCCCAACCACCCCTTGGATATAAGCCTTCACCGGCTTAAGCCGATTGGAGCGCCGTAATTACCTACTAAACCACCAGGCGACATAATTTGGTTATATGGTTACCATCCAGCATAGTAAATGGTTTCCTGGTGTACAGGAAACCATTTGGCTTGTCACTCAGTGTAGAGTCACTCACAGGCAGAAGGAAGAGGAAAGAATGAAGGAAAGAAAGACCGAAGAGGGAGTGTAAAGTCACCCGTAGGCAGAAGGATGAGGAAAGAATGGAGGAAAGAAAGACTGAAGAGGAAGGAAGGAATGGAAGAACGAGAGGAAAGGGCAGACACCTGAGAGCAGCTCTACATTCGAGTGAGTAGATGGTGAGTGCCCCCACCTACCACAAATAATAATAATAATAATAATAATAATAAGTGTTTTTTTTTAATTATCACTCGCAGAAATCAGTTTGGGAACGTAATCTATCACAGACACAAAGTTGGTTCAAGCCCTTCCGTTACATGACATTATTATAATCCAAATATCACCAGACGATTTTGTTCAAGTTAGGAGAGCTTTTAATCAGTGAAGGAATTAAGAAAGATTGTATCTAATTATTTCAGTTCAAAAATACATTCCGCAGCTAAATAAAACCGTCTGGATAGCATAAATTACGTCATGGGAGTGAAGAGATTAACGAATATATTACAGCTAATTATAAACGTGAACAACTATCAACAATTTATTTTGCTTAATTAAAATCTGAAAATATACAAGCTGGCAGGTAAAATTCACACGGCAACAAATTAGACATTATTTCTGCGCGCAAATACAAACAATTACGTTGTTAATTAGCGTAAAATGCATCTCATAACCCAGTAAAAGATGCGGCAAAGTTATGGGTAATGCTTGTGGATTTTCATTTACTGGTTTTACTGTTTTCTCCTGCTCTCTCTCTCTCTCTCTCTCTCTCTCTCTCTCTCTCTCTCTCTCGACATAGCAAGGAAAGTGGGTTAGTTTTCACGCTGTCTATAGGTTCGTATTCTTTCCAGTTAAGCTCCCTAGCACCTCTTCCTTAGCGATTTATTTTTGGATACGGCTGGTAAATATAAAAGTGTATTTTATTTATAATGAAAATGGTGGTACTGGAAACATTTTAAATGATACAGAAGATGGTAAGGGATAATATACAAAATAAATCGCCTAGGAATTGGTGTTAGAACTTCCTTATCCGACGGGAGTAAGGTCATATAATAGATGTTACTGAATATCTATTACGCACACGAATTGACGAATGTTAACGAAACTGGGCATGACGAATGATTCTGAAAACCTGATTGTTAATAAAGAAATAGACTGTCCTCTTCCTGGGATTGCCACACACACACACACACACACACACACACACACGCACACACACACACACACACACACACACACACACACACACACAGAAAAAAAAAGACCAATATAATTTTAACATGGAATTTTGTATGTTTATATTCATACAGAATTAATCGCGCTAATTTTGAGTCCTTAAATTAAAAAGAATAGTGTCACAGTCTTCTATCTCTATCTATTGCCAGACGCCTTAATCCCGTAAGGGGTGGCCACAAACAAATCGCCTCCATGTCGCCCTATCCCCCGACAATTTCACTGCCCTGCTCCCAGCTCATGTCCCTCCTCTCTCATATACCTCTGCACTCCATCCCTTCATCTAATCCTTGGCCTCCCCCTCCCTCTCCCCCCCTCCACCTCACTCACACTCTCCTCGTCAGTCTCTCGCTTTCCATCCTCTCTACATGGCCAAACCACCTTAGTGTGTTCCTCCTAAAGCCCTGTCCACACGAACGGGCAATGCCCGCGGGCACAAGCGAGCAGTTTGCCTGTTGACGGGCTCACCGCTTGTGCCCGCGGGCAAATGCGTAAATTGCACGGGCAAATTACGCATTTGCCCAAATTGCACGGGCAGTTTACGCATTTGCCCGCGGGCACAAGCGGTGAGCCCGTCAACAGGCAAACTGCTCGCTTGTGCCCGCGGGCATTGCCCGCTCGTGTGGACGGGCTTAACGCTTCCTATCACATCCACGTTCACACCACAACGCTCCTTCACTTCTTCATTTGTCAGTCTCTCCATGTGGCTCCATATGCTCCTCTCAAATAACTCATTTCCACCGCTCTCACTCTTGACTTGTGTCCCTCCAACAAGGTCCAAGTTTCATTTCCATACTATAGAGTTGGTATCACAATATTGTCATGTAGTAGCTTTTTCACTTCCATGTTCACTTCACTGTTTCTTATCACTGCTTTCAACGAACCAGCAAACTTTCTTCCCTGCTGTACCCTTTCAAGCACTTCACCCTCTAAACCTCCATCCTTACTCATCACACCATGCAAGTACTTAAACTCACCCACATTTTCCATATCTTAACATTTTCCACAATCTTGCACACAATTTTTCCAGTTATTTGGTTACTACGGCGGTTTGCATGTGTCTAGTTATGATCATATTTTAACAATTATTATATTTTTAAAAGTAATGCTAATATTTACCACTAAAGCTTTCTCTTCTTCGTCTTCTACCTCTTCTTCCTCCTCTGCTGGTTCTTCCTCCTCTTCTACTTCTCCTTCCTCTTCGTCCTCCTCCTCTTCTCCTCTTTCAGTTCTTTTAAAAACTCATGGCACTATCTTTTACTTTAGGGGGTCCTAAACAAACACACAGGAACGCACCAAATCGTCTTCTTACATTCCTGAGCCAAACGTCACTATTTACATCAACCAGGCTGCTTAATAAGGGTTTCTGAATACACATCAACACAAACAACACTTTCCTTAATACTAGCATAAAACCTTCACAAATATATTCTAGTAATGGTTGTCGTTTGGGCAGTGAAGGTGATGGTAGTGGTAGATATAAAGGTGGTAATGGTGATAATGATAAAGATAATGGTGATAGCACAACACTGGTGGCAATAACGGTGGTAGTGGTGATAGTGGGAGTTATACGGTATTAATGGTAGTGATGACAAGGACAGTGGTGATATACATTTGCAGAATATATAAACATGCATGCACACGTATTGACATATAGATATGCCTACATATATTTGTGTATTTGCATGTCAGCTTGAACACTTCTTTGAGAGGGCCAGTAGGTCTGTTACAGTAGGCTTTCCCATATATTGTTTACATTTCATTCAAGGAACATGTACGGTATGCAAATATACAGAAATATAAACAATCATTGTGCATATGTAAATACTGTAGATGAATAGCGCTGTGAGAGATATTCACAGAAAATTTCAGCCAGGCTGGGTATACAGCTTTGGACATATTAAAAGACTGTTGCACATGTACTTTGATATGCATTAATTGATCTCTGAAACTACATATTAAGGTTTCCTTTTCATTTGCCATAAAGGGAGGCAGATATAACAAGAAAGGCCCTGCCAAAATTGAACAGGTGTATGCAAGGCACAACCATCCTCAACCCATTCACCATGATCTGTCTTCTACGTTTTGGCTATCGAAAGCAAGAGCTAATACAGCCTAGTGGAGTCCTCTTGTTGTGAAGTGATAAAATGTTCTCCTTTAGGCCACTCAGCGATATGTTTTGTGTCCTCTTACTGTAGCTATCTTCAAATGATCTTAAGAAACGATTGGTAGTGGATGGATTAGGTCTCCATTAATCCCCTTCAGGACCAACACGCCTTCATACACAGCGTGGTCCGTAAATAGCGCTCTACTGGAAACACATGACAGTCTCTTACGTGCTATGGGGAAGGCTTGGTCGGCTATGGGCGTGAGTGTGGCAGTGGGTACAGGAAATGAATAAATGATGCAGGGTAAACTATTATAACACACGAAAAATCACAACATACGTCCTCACAACACACGAAAAAATCACCCGAAGTGTAAGTGGATTGTTATATATGAGCCATCTTGTATTCTCGCCTCTTCCAAACCATATATCTGATTTATCCTTGTTCTGGACGGGAGAGAAATAGTCTAAATTAGCTTCCCCTTAAAGGTGACGTTTTCCTTAATTCATCCCATCATTTTCTTTGGATTGGGGGAAGGGGAACCTGAAGCATTTTTGGTACTGATGTTGGTCTTGATGTTCCTGATCTTGATGTTGTTGGTCCTGATGTCGTAATTGGCCTTGATGTTGCTGGTCTTGATGCTGTAGTTGGTCTTGATGCTGTGGTTGGCCTTGACGTAGTACAGGTAGAAGGGTGGCCAGCGTTTTTTGTTACCTTGGATACTATAATTGACCTTGAAGCCTTGGACGCCTTAGCTGGCCTTGATGTGGTCCTTGACAGGGTGTGATCACTGTCTTATCACTTCTGACGCCTTAGCTGGTCCTGGTGTTATTTTTCAACGGGTGTACTGTGCTTCTTGGCTCAATGAATGTCGTGGTTTGTCTCCTGATGTTTTGTGACGCTGATACTGTTGATGTGTGTGTGTGTGTGTGTGTGTGTGTGTGTGTGTGTGTGTGTGTGTGTGTGTGTTTCCCGCCATAGGTTAAGCAGTTCGCTCCCTGGTATCCTCCTACGCGCCAAACACCTTCACGTATCACCTTGATCCTCGAAGGGTGGTTTTGATGCTACGGGTCCTGTGATTGGTCTTGAGGTGGGTCTCTGTGTGGTCTGCCAGTGTTCTTCGGGACCATGGATGTTATAAATGGTCAAACTTTTGGTCCTAACACTGTGAATTTGATGTTCTGGCTTCTGTTCTTCACCTTAAAGCGTTCTCTAAGGGGTGTTCTCTGTGTTCCTTTCTACCGTGGAAGCTTTAAACTGGTCCTGATGTGTCGTGCTGTAGTTGGTCTTGTTTTGGTCCCATTTGAGGTCGAGGGTTGGGTCTGGTCGTGTCTCTTGGTGCTGTGAATACTGTAGTTGGTCTTTAGGATGTGGTAGTAGTTGTAGTTCTAGCTTTAACTGGAGGAGAAGCGAGTTGAGGGAGGTTTGTGCATCTAGACGGGTCCTTACTGGTGCGTTGGTGTCACAGAGGAAGAAAGGGAAGAAAGGTGTCTCTCTCCGCGGCCCTTTATGTTGTGTTTGGTCTTGTGGTGGTCTTGGCAGGGTGTGGTCGGTCCTTCCTGGTGTCGTGAGTTTAGTAGATGGTCTTGGCGTGGTCCTTGAAGGGGTACGGTCAGTGTCTCTTACTCCCATGGACGCCGTAGTTGGTCCTGATGTGGTGGTGGTCTTGGCAGGGTGTGTTCGGTCCTTCCTTGTGTAGTTCGTGTCGTGGTTGGTCTTGGCGTGGTCCTTGAAGGGGTACGGTCAGTGTCTCTTACTCCCATGAACGCCGTAGTTGGTCCTGATGTGGTCTCTGAGGGCGATGTCCAGGGGCCGGGTCTGGTTCAGGTACCGCTGCACCTCACGCCAGTACTGCTCTCTGGGGGAAAGGCAGGCAGTGGTCAGGCAGGGAGAGGCAGTGGTCAGGCAGGAGGGGAGGCAGTGGTCAGGCAGGGGCAAGACAAGCAGGAGGGGAGGGAGGCAGTGGTCAGATAGGGGTAACAAGACAGGCAGGAAAGGAGGGAGGCAGTGGTCAGGCAGGGGAAGGCAATGGTCAGACAGGGGGAGGCAGTGGTCAGGCAGGGGGAGGCAGCGGTCAGGCAGAGGGAGGCAGTGGTCAGCAGGGGGGAGGCAGTGGTCAGGCAGGGGCGAGACAGGCAGGAGGGGAGGAAGGCAGTGGTCAGGCAGGGGCAAG
Organism: Coenobita brevimanus; assembly: GCF_032717465.1. NCBI lineage: Eukaryota > Metazoa > Arthropoda > Malacostraca > Decapoda > Coenobitidae > Coenobita > Coenobita brevimanus. Next base: position 1,933,130 of record NC_137024.1, on the reverse strand, counting down.
ACAAGCAGGAGGGGAGGGTGGCAATGGTCAGACAGGGGGAGGCAGTAGTCAGGCAGGGGTAAGACAGGCAGGAGGGGAGGGAGTGATCAGGCAGAGAGGGAGGCAGTGGTCAGGCAGGGGGGAGGGGGGAAGTAGTGGTAATAATTGCTACCTTAGGCTCATCTGAATGCAAACCCAGTGGACTGCAGGATAGAGTTGCCCTTCTCATGCAGCTCACCAACTTCTTTTCGGGAGATAGGGAGGGAGATGAGGGACGTTTGTATATCCGGTCAGGGGAGAAGCTCAGTTATATCAGTGACACCGCGTGAGGGCTCCCTTCTTCAGCACTAGGGCATAGGGCAGGGAAAGAGGGGAAGAGAATGAGGAGAGAGGTGGAGGTAAGGAGTAAGGATGGAAGTAGTCACAGAATTAGAGAGAAGGTAGTTATGGATGCGAGTAGGGAAGAACTGGAGAGGCAGGGAAGATGAGGAGGATGAGTGAGGGAAGATGGAAAGAGGAGAGGTGTAGCAGAGTGTGAGGCAGAGAAATATGGAGGAAGGGAGAAAGATAAGTTGAAAGAAAGGAGACATGAAGCAAAGGTAGGTAGGGAGCTTGGGTAGGGGTTAGGCAGGATGTGAGGGAAGAGTGTAGGAAGGGAGAGAGGAAAAGAAATAAGGAAGGAAATAAAGCTGAGAGAGAGAGAGAGAGAGAGAGAGAGAGAGAGAGAGAGAGAGAGAGAGAGAGAGAGAGAGAGAGAGAGAGAGAGAGAGAAATTAAAGAAGCAGTTAAATAGGAAGGATATAATTAGGAGGGTAAGGAAAGACAGAAGGACTGGGGTTAGGCAGATGAGGCAGGGATCGAGGTAAGGCAGGAGGGAAACAGGGAAGGGTGAGGCACTTGAAGCCGAAATCAGGAACAAACCTGGCTAACTACGTGTGACCAGACTCGGCTTCATATTCTCACAAAATCGGCTTGGCTGTATATTGCCGATTATTTATTGCCGAAAAAAGTGCTCGTGTGACCCAGCCTTTAGGGAGGGAGGAAGAAAGGGAGGGATAAGACAGAAGGAGGAGGAAGATAGGAAGCAGGTAAGAAAGGCGGGAAGGAGGGACAGAAAACGAAGTATGGAATTTAGCTTCAGTACAATACCATTTTCTTCTTTCGTCAGGTTAGGGGAGACTCAGGTAACGTAAAGAAAATGGATAAAGTCTTAACCTCAATTAAATTTATTGTTTGAAATAAAATAATGACGTTCTATGGCTGAAGGGGTTAAAGACACATGTAAGGAAGAAAGACAAGAAGAAGGTTAGAAAGAAAATAAGGAAGACGTGAGAAAAACAGGAGAGAAGTAAGGAAGAAGATGGATGTGATTATATGAAAGTGGAAGACGGAAAAACAGTGATAGGGAACAGAGATTGACATTGTGGGGAGAAGAAGACCGAGAAACCGCCAAACAGAAGAGAAAAGTAATCAGTGCAGAGAAAAATGAAGAGATTAAAGTGTAGTGGGGGAGCATTTTTACGAGGGGAAAGCAAAGGACGTAGCAGTGTGAGGTGGAGCTGGCACCACTGTGCTCCTCTCTCTCTCTCTCTCTCTCTCTCTCTCTCTCACACACACACACACACACACACACACACACACACACACACACACACACACACACTGGTACAAACATGGAAATACAAAAACGCACTCGAACATACACACATATGCAGCATTGATATACACACATACACAAACACGCATGCACGCACATACAGTACACACACTCACAGATACACATAGGCAGAGGAGCAGATGCAGACACACAGGAGAGAGAGAGAGAGAGAGAGAGAGAGAGAGAGTACATCTGCATCATCACTTCCTAGAATATGATTTTCCTCGTTTTCTGTTAACTCATAGCTACGCCCCAAGCTCTGGTAAACTCAACAAGATATGCATACCCAGCTTGCATTCATCGACAAGGAGTGTATTGCCAGTGTGTACCATTTGGGAATACATTATCCTTAGTATACCTTTGCTTATGGATAGATAGATATAGATAGATAGTCGTACCTAAGTGATCGATGGCATACGGGGTGGCGGTATGTATGTATTGTATATATAAATTTGCTTGCTACTTTTAAGCAATCTATATCTGCTGCAAATACTTCGAAAACTTTATTGCTGGGAGTGTAATGTGTGTTTCTAGGTCAAGCGCGTCTTCATTATAATCAAAAGCGAGTGTTGGAACTAGAGCAGACCTAACTGTTCTCCGAAATATACATAGGAAAATAACAGCTGACTGGAAAAATAGTGACAATACTATTACTGTGAGAGTGACACGGCGCGTTCGACAGGTTGATGACCCCTGATGCACAGTTGCAATTAATTTACATAAACATACATGTGTGCGTAGTCATACATATACATACCATGAAACCTATGCTAAATTACACACACACACACACACACACACACACACACACACACACCCTGAATGAAAATTGTGTATATTTAGTTTGTCATTTGCTGGCGTTTTAACATAATACACGCATTGTACAAAGGCTGATAACTTTTCCAGAGTGAGAACATTACCTGAGGATATGCAGGTGAAAAGGTGTTAAAATGAGTATGTATAATTGGTGAAGCGAAATTATTTAATACTTAAGATTATACATAAATACATTATCTTGCAGTACAGGCATTTTTTTGAGAAGAGAGAGAGAACAGAGGATGGAAAAGCAAATTTAAAAATCATATAAATTTTTCATTAAGGCCCCGTTTAATAATACGTAGTGTAGTGTAACATACAGAAGTGGCGCCTGGGTACCTTTATCAGCCAATCATTTCGCCTTCTGTGTGGTTATTTCTCTTGTCACTCGTTATCAGGGGCTCTGACTGTCAATAAATCTTTTACTAACTGAGATTAAGTCTCGTTATGCCTCCCCAGGTGTCAAATCATCTCCAGACGAAGGTGAGAACAGGTGCTTCACAGACCCGTACATGCAACCTTAACACTCGCGGAGAAATAAATCACCATGAATAAACCGCGTGTGGAATTTCATCAGGGGAGGAAGATCAACTATTTCACCGCAAACTTAAGGGCACGTCTTGGGTCGGGTTCTCCAGGGCAGTAAATTCTAAAGTGTAATCAGGAAACGTAGCGGGTCTTGGAAGGAGCCGGAGTTCCTCAATGTTCCCCGACTCTGTTCCTAAGCGGCTTTCCTACGTTAAGTTCCCTCTCGTGGGGACTCTGCCAACAGGAACGTGACGGGAATGTGTATATGCCTCACTGTATAATTCCCTGCCTGGTAACCATCTCACTATAGCCTAATTACACCCGCCCTCACGAAGAGAGAGTGGGGGCTTGTTTTGATTGGCGTCTCTCTCGTTTCTCTCTCTCTCTCTCTCGCTGTGTGTGTGTGTGTGTGTGTGTGTGTGTGTGTGTGTGTACAAAATAACTTACGCAGTTTTCCTGAGAGAGAGAGAGAGAGAGAGAGAGAGAGAGAGAGAGAGAGAGAGAGAGAGAGAGAGAGAATTAAGAGACGGGAAGGGAGAGTAAGAGATAAGAAAAGAGAATAAAATAACTGAAAGAAGTGAAAAAGAAAAAGGAGGGAAGACAGGAAGAAAGGAAAAAAAGAGAGGAGAGGAGAGGAGAGGAGAGGAAAAGAGAGGAGAGAGGAAAAGAGGACTGGGAGTGTAAGTGGGTGAGAGAGGGTGACTCAAAAAATAGCCCAGAAAAGTAGCCCGCGCTGATGTTAATGGAACCCGGCTTTAGCAGAATCGGGCGTAAAAAAAAAGAGAGGGAGGGAAAAAGGATCAAAATGAGATAGTACTAAGAAAGACAAAGATAGAAAAGCAGGAGAATGAACTAGGAGAGACAGAGGAAGGGAGAGAGAAGTGGAGAAAGAGGAGTGAAGTGAGAGAATGACGAGGATGAAGGAAGTGGTGAAGGACGGCGGGAAATTGAATGCCAAAGACGAGACAAGGTGACGTGGATGAGAAATTTCTTTTTATATCTATCGTTCAATTATTTTTACTATGGCTGTGAGAGGGCAAGGTGTGAAAGTAGATGTGGCTAGGGAATGACAGAAGATCGTATGAAAGTATATGTGGCTAGGTAAATGATAGAGGATAGTATGAAAGTATAAGTGGGTAGGAAGAGGATCGAGGTGGACGAATGAAGTGCAGAGGAACACAGTATATGGGTTTGGAATCCTTCAATACTCGAC
>NC_137024.1:1911437-1921437 GCF_032717465.1 Coenobita brevimanus | reverse complement strand
GTGAATGTAAGGCTGCTGTTGAATTCCACCCCAAGGATAGAGATGGCATCCTGAAGTGGGAGTGTTCTGTTGTCAATTTGGATGTTAGAAAGGGGAGCGTCAGCAGGATCTGGTCTCCGAGAAATTAACATGGCCTGGGTTTTCTCAGGAGCAAAGGTAACTTGCCAACGTTTCCCCCAAGACACAGTGCTCTGTAGGGACTGATGTATGTGTGTTATGGTGGCCCGGCGATCACGTCTGTCACAAGTGAATGTTAGAGTGCAGTCATCTGCGTATGCCTGTGCTTCAGGGATAAGCTGTAGTATGTCATTGAAGTAAACGTTCCACAGGATTGGACCAAGGACGCTGCTCTGCAGCACACTGGCATCGACTGGAAGTTCGCTGGAAGTGTGACCATTGACCACCACACGTAGGGTTCTGGCGTTAAGGTAGTCGTGTAGCAAGTGAAGTAATGACCACTGATCCCCAGACTTTTCAGTTTGGTGATGAGGCCCTGGTGCCACACCCTGTCGAAGGCACCAGCAATGTCCATTGCAATGACGATTGTGTCCATCCCGCTATCTAGTGACTGGTTCCATTTAGTAGATTGGAGTAGATGATCAGCAGCAGATCTGCCTTCTCTGAAGCCAAACTGTTTGTTGCTGAGTAGGTGATGTTCTTCTAGGAATGTTGTTAGTTAATTTGCTATTAGGGCCTCAAGTATTTTTCCTGGCATAGAGAGAAGGGATACTGGCCTGTAGTTCTGAGCGTTTGTTTTTTTCCCTTTTTGTGCACTGCCACAATTTGTGGCCGCTTCCACATTTTTGGCCACTTGTGTGAAGTTAGGCATTTCTGGAATATTGCAGTCAGAGGTACAGCAAGCTGGGTGGCATAGTTTCTTAAGATGTGTGGACTGATGTTGTCAGGCCCCACAGCTTTGTTAAGGTTCAGCTGGAGAAGTTGTTGTCTGACATTTTCTGTGGTGATGGTGATATTTCCCAGTGATGTTCTCGTGAGTAACAGGATTGTTAGAGGAGAGCGATCTGGGTCGGGTACTTTCATCTTGTTTGAGAAGTGGACTGCCAGGAGTTGGGCTTTGTCCTTGTTGCTTGTGGCTACACTTCCATCTGGATGTATGAGTGGAGGAATGCAGTCATCGCGTGTGAAGCCTTGTTGGTGTTTGATGCAACTCCACCAGCTTTTGTTGCCAGCTGAATGGTCAGTTAGTTTTGTTTGAAGGCTTACTTTCCAACGTTGGATTGCCAGCTTCTGTACTCGTTTCATATTCTTACACGCTGCCTTGTGTCTAAGCTTATTTCTTCTGATGAATGTGGTAGGTATTGTTGCCATGTCCTGCTATTTCGATCAACTACAACTCTGTAGTTATACCCGAACCAAGGCTGGTCTCCTGGCTTGGATGTGTATCTCTGGCAGGGAATATACTGCTCATGGAGGGACAGGAGTAGTTCAGTAAAGATCTCAGCTTGTGTGTCTACATTACCGATAAGCAAGTTACCCCAGTGTTATCAAGCTCATTCCGTAGACCATCCCAGTCTCCCGTGTTCCATAGCCAGTTGGTACGGGTAATGTTTTCATCTTGGTCAGCTGCCACCTGAACTGTAGTGTGGATGGCGAAGTGGTCTGATGATCCCACATTTCCAAAGGGTGGCAGGAAATCACGCTGTCAGGCAGGTCACTAATTACTGGGTCAAGGGAGGATCCAGATATGTGTGCTGGGAAGTCAACAAAATTTGTGAGGCCGTGTACGGTGAGTAACTCAGTAGACTGTTTTGCCACGAGACGTTGATTAAAGTCTCCAATCAGGACGGTGTGCTTGCAGGTATGTTGGAGGAGCATAGTATCCAGGTGGGTTTGGAGGAATACTACTGGCTCGCATCCTTGCCACTGTGGTCGGTAACAGACACACAGTAAGACGGCTTCACGGTTGCGAGTCCATAATCTGAAGACCATTAACTCCAGGTGGTCAGGCATATTCACTTCAAGGGGTTGGACAGTTAAACCTTTACAGAAGCACACTGCCACACCACCCAACGCACCTTGAGCTCGATCACGTCAGTACCACCTTGAATAGTCTTTGATATGTCCAGAGCTTCCTGGAATTGAAGGATTTAGGAATGTTTCGACAGTGGCAACTATATCGGGGTTATGGGGAATTATAAAGCTATGACTGACTATATATATCTTTTAATCTTTTTCGTCCTTCAAGCGTCCTCATAGTTTTTCGTTTTTCTTTTTACGTATATATATGATTTTTTTTTTTTCACTCTTTTCGCTTTTTTAAAAATCTTTCATCCTCGCACACACGCTCTGTCCACGGTTAGCTTTGTGTGTTTGTTTTCTCAGTGTGTATGTGTGTTTTTCTCTCTTCGTTACTCTTGTTCTGCGCTGAAAACGGTTGGCTTCTGTTCTCTCTCTCTCTCTCTCTCTCTCTCTCTCTCTCTCTCTCTCTCTCTCACTTCAGTTTCACACTTCCCTCTTTTCTTGTCACTACCAATGCGCTTAATTCTCTCTCTCTCTCTCTCTCTCTCTCTCTCTCTCCCTCTCTCTCTCTCTCTCTCTCTCTCTCTCTCTCTCTCTCTCAGCTGAATAAAATCGTGTGACATTAGCTAGCTATAAAACACTCGGGCTCCCTAACACCCATTCCTAAGCGATTTATTTTGCTTATTACTCCATATTCTCCAGTTCTGTGCCATTCAGATTACTCAAATACAACCATACGCAGCATAAATAACATACAAATTGATATTAACCCAACGTTTCAAAAAATAAATCGCCAAGGAAAAGGGGTTAAGGAGCTTCTTTCATCGACCAGCATACGAACCCATGACACATAAGAACATAAGAACATAAGAAGAGAGGATAACTGCAGTAGGCCGGTTGGCCCATGCTAGGCAGCTCCTAGAAGAGTAACTGAACTACTAGAATGAGATAAGGATAGCAAAGAAGAAGGCTCTCTCTCTTTTTGCAGCCTCGTTACTTCGTTCCTGTTCCGTATCAAGGCCTTCACAGCACAAGTAGCTTCGCGTCCTTATCCAGTTCCGATTTCGGTCTTTCTCATTTCTCTCTACTTTCTATCACTCATTCACGGGATTAGCAATTTACCAACACCTTTTTAAAATGTCTAATTAACTTATCACGGTAATTATTTTGTATGTCAGTGATGTAACTGGTAGATGAACACTTAATATACAAACGACATAGGAATATTAATGTGCTCTGTGGATAAATAAATCATTCAAATGCACAAGAAAATCAATAAGCCCTCAAATTATCATCCATAACTCTCAAACTCTTTCAAAGTCTTCTTCGTTCATCAGTACATCACGCTGGGAACACCTTCTCTTTCACCACACATTCCTATACACTCATCTACACATAGTTTCAGACCTCGCCGGGCAGAGAGAGTATGACAAACCTCTGAGCCACATTTCAAAGGTGTTGGTTGAAGGAGGGTAAACAGCAGAGTAGGATTAGGATATCAGGCTTGAAATATTCCGTCTTCTGCCTTTCCTTATCAGCGTCCCTATCCCGTACTCTTGTTCTGGCGTCTGTTATAACTTCATCTATATCTGCATATCAGTCAACCGCGGCAACCTTTATATGTATGTTACGTGGATCATCATATGCAGTTTGTAAGCAAGTTAAGAAAATAAAGTTATCATTACAGCAGTGCACTAGTGAAATTAGGCCATATCTATATCTATCTATCTGTCTGTCTGTAGAATGTGGATATTTACCATCGTTCCTAGGAAGCACTGCCATAGAAAACGGGAGTGACGCCGAGCCAAAAACCCGATCTTGCACAATAATTCCAGACCATAAACTAAACCACATTTTGACACAGTCGGTGCTGAGACCATTGTACACATCTCTTGTACACATATAGTTTGGTCTCTGGGGTTGGAGGCCTCGTTAGCTTCGACTGGTAGCTGGCCAGGGAGAAAGAGGGCTCTGAATTCCACCTCAAGGCCTTACACATTGGTGGCATCGGTAAGGGGATACAGCCGTAATAACTTCTCCGAGATATTCTGGTGGCGGGACTGACGTGGCACCCAGTACACCTGCAAACTCCCGTCACCAGGTAAAACGTAAGCCCGGAAACTCTAGACAGACGCTGAACCACACGGGGCTTCGCTAAATTAAGACACATATGAGGCTTCGCGAGAGTCGGTATGAGGCTTCCTTAGAGTGAACCCCCTAGTGTGAATATCTCTATGGAGGTAAAGTCAAGCGCTAAATTGGACTTCGCGAGCGTGGAGTACCTTGCGTGTGAAAATCCTTAGCGGGTGACTGACTGGCCGGGCCTCTTGGATAACTGGTCCCGCATCTAAATAAGCTTACACATGCATACAAGGTCAAAGTTTTAAGCAATATATATGTATGTATATGCTAAAACTAATGCTTTATTGTTAATCTCTCTCTCTCTCTCTCTCCCTCTCTCTCTCTCTCTCTCTCTGCGGCATAAAATTCAGAAAACCCGAATCTATATGCATCCTTTCTCTACTTCCTTTTTCATTTCCTTCCCACTTATCTTTTTTTTTTTTTAATTACATTCCTGGTACTTGTGTATACATTTTTTTTTCTCTCTCTCTCTCTCTCTCTCTCTCTCTCTCTCTCTCTGATATATAAACAAAAATGGAAAAGATTCTTGATTAGTGTTTTAGAATGGTCTGTTTTCTACACACACACACACACACACACACACACGGAGGTAGAGAGAGAGAGAGAGAGAGAGAGAGAGAGAGAGAGCATCCCCTGTTTGTATATGAGAGTGCAGCCGCCTTCCTGCATTATCGTGTTATGCAAAGTAACTCAGTATAAACAGGGAAACCAAAACAGTGTCTGAAATAATAACATACAGGGAGGTGCTTTTATCTGTGTGTGTGTGTGTGTGTGTGTGTGTGTGTGTGACTGGCTTGCTCTTGGACACGTACATGTATGACTCTCCCCATCTCTGTAAACAATATTTTGACGGTATTTCTGTTCAGTGTCCCTTCAGATGCTTACACTTGCGTATTTCCTCGAGCCTGTGGTGTTGGAGAGCGACGCCTTCACGTGGTGGCACTGATATGGAGCTGCCTGGTTATACAAACGCCCCTCAGCTCCCTCCCTATCCCCCGAAAGGAGTACGGTGGACTGCTAAAAAGGGTAACTTTGGTCTGAAGTCCACTGGGTTCACGGTAATATAAGTCTGGAGATACTACTACTACTACCATCACTACTACTACTACTGCTACTACTACTATTACCAATGATTACTTCTACTACCACTACTACTACTACTACTACCATTGCTACTGTTACTACTGCTGCTGCTACTACTACTACTATTACTACTACTACTACTACTACTACTACTACTGTTACTACTACTACTACTACTACTGCTACAACTACTACTACTATATATACTACCATTACTACTATTACTACTACTACTACTACCGTTACTATAACTACTGTTACTACTACTACTACTGCTACTACTACTACTACTACTACTACCATTACTACTACTACTACTACTACTACTCCTACCATTACTACTACTACTACTACTACTCCTATCATTACTACTACTACTACTACTACTACTACTACTACTACTATTACTACTACTATTACTTCTATCATTACTACTACTACTACTATTACCGTTATTAAATCTTCCTTAATCTGGATAAAACCGTCTGTAGTGAAAAAAAATCTCATTCATTAGCCAGCACCAGCGTCGTACCAGCAAAATCATCAATCAGTCCATCTACATCAACTGAGGTCATCTGAGGTAAATTGAGGTCAACTAAGGTCAACTGGGGTCAATTGAGGCCAACTTGGGTCAACTGAGGTCAACTGAGGTCAGCAGAGGTCAACTGAGGTCAACAGAGGTCATCTGAGGTCAACTGAGGTCAACAGAGGTCAATAGCAGCCAATCTCCTTCATTCCACCCATGTTTAGACAAAAGTAATTTATTTCAGGCCTGCGTCACTCAGTTGGATTTTTTTTTTTTTATTGTTTCGTGTCAGGTCTTATGCATCATAGCCAAACAGGTGAGTACCAAATTATAGACAGGTAACTAATTAAGCCAGGCAGGTAAAGGTGTGTGCCCAAAATCAAAATATTCGACTCTGTGGGTTACAAAAGACATCGATTTGTACTGTATTGTATTTTTCAGGACGGGGGGGGCTGGTGCAAGACTGGATATTACAGGGTGGGGCAGTGGATGTGGAAAATATCTACTGTGAATGTGGAAGCGGTTAGATGGTTGATAGAAAGTGCTGGAGAAGTTTTACGATATTCGCCCACCCAGAGTAATTGGAGAGGAGTGGGCAGGATGGGCTGGGAGAGTGGTGGGTGATACGATTTGCCGAGGTGAGTATACCCTGTGAAGATAGGTGTTGTTGACTGGACGGTAAGGTTTGTCAGAGGTGGGAGAGAGAGAGAGAGAGAGAGAGAGAGAGAGAGAGAGAGAGAGAGAGAGAGAGAGCAGACAGATTTACAGACAGACACACTCACCTGCCTTTCTTGTAAGACTGATATCCTGTGTCTTAATTCCTCCTGTAGTCTGGCCTCTTCACCTTCAAGTAGAGCCCTCAGTCTGAAACATTATTATTATCATTATGCAGCCATCATCCAATCCTATGTCGCCCCATGAAAAGCGTAAGAACCCTGGGCTAGGCATGTTGGTTCTGACATTTAAGATGAGAGTGAACAGCCACACTCTCATCCCTGAGTAGAATTACGTGAGCAACAAACCCCAACTATATACCCCTTGGATGTAAACCTACACAGGCTTAGTCCGACTGGAGCCCCTTAATTACCCACTAAACCACCAGGCGCCATAGTTTGGTAATATGGTTACCAACGAACGTAGTAAATGGTTTCCTGTGTTATATAAATCCTTCCAAAATCGCCATACTCTGCATTAATGAGGTACAAAAGGATATTAACCACCCATATCCAAAAATAAATCGCTAAGGACGTGGTGTTAGAGAGCCTCCTTACTCAACAAGAATACAAGCCGTGAACATCCTTATGGGCCAGGCGTATATGAGGCACGAAATTGGACTGACTTTTTTTTTTAATGCAAAAAAGAAGGAACCAAAGGCCAGATGCCAGCAAGAGTGTTCCATCAAATATAAAGACAAAATAACAGAGCCAAATTCAACATCCGCTCATTTCGAGATGCCTGGACACACTGCGTTTAAAAGACGGAGGTCATCGGCAGTAGGAAATGACCTCCAATCTTTTAAACGCGGTGTGTGTCCAAGCATCTCGAAATGAACAGATCTCGTGTCTCGCTTCCAAGTCTCTGTTACAGGAAGGTGAGATGAGCCAGAGAGTAATTAGAGGAGCCTGCCTGTGGGGATCTGCTTTAGTTTGGTGCATAGTTGTGGTGCTCTGCCTTTCACAGTCAAATGCCCACTACGAAGAAAAAATTATCTATGGTGTCACTATTCCCAAAGATCGAATGTAATGCACAAATTTACGAACTCTTCCCGTGTCTGTCTATCCATCCACCACCCCTACACCTCTCCACACACAGAGTATACGTCCAAGGAAGCATCATCCTTTCTGACTGCATGCAATTTAAGTTTGTTTTTAGTAGTAGCTTGTGTCTACGGCGCAGATAATGACGTCCCGGAAAGGACGGAGTGCGTGTTTGTGTGGCCCAAGAATCCAGCAATGTATGGTTCAGTCTCCCAAGCTGTGCATTATTTCCATCGACATCTTTTAATCAATATTTTAACTCATGATACAGTGTAATAGCGAGGCCAAATGATACAGACTGCCTTTTAAACTATGGCACTCCCTATTTCCAAGTTCCACCCTCATTATGGAACTCAGGATTGAATATAATTTTGGAATATGGTCACTGATAGAGGGTTAAGATTATACAGTAAAGAATATAATTTTTGGTTATTATTGATTTTAATTTACAGTGAGATGACCTCCGGGGGCCCACTGCACCCATTTGACTTATGGTCCCCCTTGGGCCCATTTCCCCAGGGTTGTATTCCCCATGGACCTATTCTTGCCATGGACCTAATCACCCCATGGACCTGTTTTCCCACCACCCACCCACCTTCCCTGCCATAGGATTCTCTCTGCAAAGCTCTGGATATCTTGAACGCTGCATGGCCACCAGTCCTCTTCCATTGTCCATGCCTCAACGCTGAATGTGCATCGAAGAGGTGTGAGATGCAGGTTGAGGGTTGGAGAGAATATCACTGTTTTTCCCCCCTTTTTTCCCCTCCAAGAGCTTGTGTGTGTGATAATGCTTTTGTCGAACTATTCCCTGTGCAGCCGTCTGGTGAAGCCCTCGGGTGTCTTCTGCAGCTTAAAGTACGAGGAGGCAAAGGTTATTTCATTGGTTATCTGCGTCTGTTGTGATGTTGTTTGTGTTGATTGTAGGCGTGAGGGACAGACACTGAAGGTATTGTGGAAGCTCTCGAATTATGGGCCAGATTTTGAGGATGTTACCTTTATTTATTTATTTGTCTGGATGTCATAAAGGTATTTGGGGACTGGCATCCATCATCATCTTGGAAGGGATCAGAGTTGTTGTCCATAATCTGAATCTATTATTGGCCAAGTAGAGGGAATTTCTCGTTGACCTCGCTGTCCAAGAATGATGTAGTTGAGAAGATGGCAGTACAACATCTTGGCTGCTTCTAGGTGGGTTGTGTATGTTTCTGAGTTGGAATTTAGTGCTGTCACAGTCCTATACGCTAAGCACGGAGAGAAAGGGGAATCTGAGGCCACTGTTCCTGATGTTTTTGATAGTAAGTTGGGATGGCAGCTCAGACATAAAGATCTGAGTCGATTCTGGTATTGACACTACTAAGAAACGTGATTGTGTCTTGCGTGGAATTTACAGGAGCTCATTTTCGTAAAGGTTTTTGGTTATATCAGCGTCATCATAAGGTGGTGTATAGGCAATGAGGAGAGTTCCATGGCTTTCTTTTGTTCAAGGGACGGGCCATAAAATCAATACTTCTATAAAATTCAGTGGAAGACTCTAGTATGTTGTGCAGGATAATGTGGACAGACAAACCTATAATGCCACAGGTAATGTTTCCTTGGGTAGTCCTTCAAGAAATAAAAAGTGTAGTGTTCATTAATTTCCGTCGGTGAGTTGGTGGCCGGGGAAGTGCGAGCAGCAGTGTCTATTTTGCATTTTCTAAACTGCATTTGCAAGGAGATCAGTGCGTCCACCTGGTCTTGGCGCTACCTCTTGGGCTTCCAGGTGGTAAAGGTGTTCCATGTCGCAGGAGAAGTAATCAGTGTTTTGACCGCATTACGAGCTACTTTGATGACTACGGTGAGATATGTAAGGCCCACAGAACATCCAGCAATTAGGCCATACCCACACCCTTCCTCGTACACCCGAACTCACTCCTCTATTAATGACAGCAGGGACGTGATGATGCTTTCTGAAGTGCTTTACATAATATACTTTAAGATATTTCCCTACGGCGACCCTGAGTCAAGATGATGTATTGTCCACGGCTTCCTTCCCCTCCCTGTACCTCTTCTCTTCGCCCTCCGTCTTCCTTCTCTCCCTCCTTCATTCTACTCCCTCGCTCCTTACGTCCCGCCCCCCCTTCCTCTCCCCTCGTATCTCTCCTCTCTATCCCTACCATTTCCCCTCCCTCATTTTCTTTTCTCCCTCTGCCCTCCAGTCCCTCCTATCCTTCCTTCCCCCCCTCCACCCCGTGTCTCTCTCCTCTCCCCTCTCACTCTTTACTACAGTCCTTGCATCCTTCTTCCCTCTCTTTCCTTTCCTCCCCACCCTTTACGGCCTTTTCCCTCCCTTCCCCTTCCTCCCCCCTTCCTTTCCTCTTTCACCTTCCCTTTATTTTCCTTCCTTCCCTCCTACCCAGCCTTCCCATTCTCCTCACCCATATTCTTCCTTCCCTTCGTCATCACTTACTCTTTTCCATTTTCCTCTCCCTGATTCCTGTTCCCTATTCACTTCCTCCCGTCTCACTCCCTCACC
>NC_137024.1:1898937-1906437 GCF_032717465.1 Coenobita brevimanus | reverse complement strand
TAACTGCATGTCTTTGAGTAAATGTTATCTCTTTTCGTGCGTGTTGATCGAAACATTTAAAATAGCTTACTGGCTTGCGCCGCCTTCCCGCTTTCTGTCGTCGTTCATGGAGATTTTGGAAACGGAAATAAATGACAAAATTAGTCCATAGTATTGTAACGGAAATTATTTTATAAATAATAATTACTAATTTTAATTGTTTATTGAAGCTCTCTTTTGTTCAGTTTTACGCTGCTAAAAAAATTATAACGTTTTACCATACTGGGTTTGAACTCCACAAATTATTCCTGAATGTCCCTGAGCGATAGTTGTGAAATTTCAATTAGTTCCGTTTAGGATTTCCTATTATCGTAACTAACGAACTGCTTCCTACAATTTTGAAATATACAGGTACTCTGGCATTGATTTATTGTTTTTTGTAACAATTTTACGTATTAGGTCCCACCTCGTAGAGATATAAGGAAGAGTATGTGCACTATCGCTGACCGAAAACTTCTGGATACTCCGCCGTCACTTCTTAGGCCGACTATACTTGTTTTCCTTTGTATTTGCCTTTAGTATTTGTTTTCCTTTGTATTCCTTTGTACTCCACCTTGCTTTCGTCTTCCTTGGCCTCACCTGTCGCGTCTGTGATTTAGAGCGTCCAGGTGTTGTTGCTCTCTCTCCGCTACGATCTCCACAATCCGCTGTGCTCTGCTCCGCCGCTGTCCGCACGTCTCCCAGTCCGTCAGAGGGTCCGCCATCGTCACACACGGCCGCCAGGTCGAGTCACGAGTCTGAAAAAGTCCAAATATCCCTCAGAGTCAGAGATAGAGGCCAAAAACGCGCTGAATTTCACTCACACACACAATTTGGGTCCACGAACACTTAAAAATCCTTCTCCCTGACTTTGCTAGGACATCAAAGCAGTGCAGATCTCTCACGCTCAGTCAGGGTAAAAATAGATAGAGAGACAGATAGATAGACAGACATAGATAGATAGATAGATAGATAGATAAAAGGGTTACAAATTAGATTCTAGTTTTAGGTTAGGATCTTTTTAATAGTCTAGGATTTACGTCAGATTTCACGCACTTACAGAGGGAGATTTCAAAATACAGTTCTCGCTCCTGGCAGTCAAAGGCCGCGTCCCAGTTACAAAATATGGTTTAGTTTAATTTATGTGTCTTTGCCTCGTCTCTGGGTGGTTTTGGAAGCTCCCTAACACCTCTTCCTTACCGATTTATTCTTGGACACCGCTAGCGAATATCATCCTGTACTTTATTTATGCAGTATGGTGATATAGGAATGGTTCAAGTAACAGAGAGGTGGACGGCTAGATTTTTTTATTTTCTTACTGGCAGACGGTTTTTCGGGTTATATATCCTAGTGGAAGGATTTTTATATTATGCATTCATCAAAATCATCAGTTCGAAAATTCAAATCGAGGCTGAATATCTAGAAAATAATGAAAAAAAGTGAAAAAAATGCAAAAACTGATAGAAGAATTTAATGTACGGCAAATTCCAGAAACGGAGTGTCTTACCCCGCCAGTTCAGTGACCTTTCGATTTATCTAACCGCGAGATTTAATTGATTTAGTTCAGGCGTGACCTGTGGTAGTATTTTGACTATGATTTTTATTAACCTTTTCAGAACGATGCTACCGTTGCGGAAATTAAATAAGCTTAGTCGAAATTTCATGTGGTTTACGTAAGGGAGACATTCCGATTCAGCAACTTACCAGAAAAGGCGGGAAGGAGAGGATGGAAGGACGGAGTCGAAGTAAATAGTTTCAAAATTCACCTAATCATTTTCCTTACATCCCAGCACTACTTCCTCTTCTCACAGACCGAATAAACTCACAGACGGAACCAAATCCCACTTAGATTCCAGCTAATAAGAAGATTTTGTTCTAGAGAGAGGCTTTGTTGACTGAGGGTGTGAGGGCGGGTGAGGACAAGAGCTCCCCGTTGCCATGGCGACCCAACCAACAACAACAAACCCGGGCGCCACATCTAAGGGGTCCCTATTATAAAGGCGCGGGGCTGATGTGGAGGAGATAGTGGGTTTTATTATTACGAGGAACCGTAGCGCGTTTTCCTTAGCTATTTATTATTATTATTATTATTATTATTATTATCGTCATTCCAGTTTAACGTGTTGAGCTGAGGTGTGTATAATATTCATCCATAGATTATATAAGGTTCTCTCTCCCCCCCCCCAAGTTCGACAGAAAACGAGCCACTGAAAAAAAAAAAATTGAAAAAAATATACATCATCAAAGTGAAAGGGCTGAATGACCTGCTCAAGAAGGAAAGCTGTTTACAATTTACTAAAGAAATGCTGTTTACACTTTCCAAAACTTCATTTATTTTCATCTAAGGGAACTGGGCAACTGTCGTAACATTAATACTGAAGTTATAACTGCGAGAAATGTGAGGGTCTTAGTTACGAGGCACGAAAGAGTCTCCTTGGTTACTAGTCAAAGTAGCCCTCCAATCTGACGACAATTGGCCATATCTGAGCTGAAAGAGGTTAGGGATCTTTGTCAGTTCATTAATTTACACTGATATCGACCTTATTTGCATCACTAATTATAAATGGATAATGAGGTGTAATGAAGAGAATGAGTCGCCTAGGTAAATGTGTTGCGAGTGGAATACAACTCTGGTACTCACGGTAATGGTGGTGGCAGGGGTAATTTTAGAAGGTACGCACGCTGTGAAAGTTTGTAATTATCAAAGTTTTCTCCAAGAACAGCAACAGCATCAACAACAACAACAACAACTACACCACCACCACCACCACCCACTACCACCACCACCATCACCACCACCACCACCACCCATTACCACCACCACCATCACCACCACCAACAACCAAGAAGGCTAAGCACGCGACATTCTCAAACACACTTAACGCCTCACAATAACACGGGTATAAATGGCTCTACCGTGACGCGTGCACACAAGCTCCTTATCCTGCCTTTCTCGCCAAACTGCCCTCACCTCCACACAACCTCCACACAAGTTCCGTACACACACACACACACACACACACACACACACACACACACACAGGTAAGGTAGTAGAGGGGTGAGGAGTGAGCACAGAAGAGAGGACACACACACACACACACACACACACACACACACACACACACACACACACACACACACATCTTTACCTTACTCCACTCAGCATTAAACTTTTATTTCCCTACTACAGTATATCTTATCTCACTAATCACAGAAGCCTAATTACGTATAGGCAATTAGCACCCAATTAGTCTGACGCCAGTAGTGTGGAATCTAATGAGAGGTCATAGTTTTCGAGACCATAGTTTTCGAGACCACAGTTTTCGAGACCATAGTTTTCGAGACCACAGTTTTCGAGACCATAGTTTTCGAGACCATAGTTTTCGAGACCACAGTTTTCGAGACCATAGTTTTCGAGACCATAGTTTTCGAGACCATAGTTTTCGAGACCACAGTTTTCGAGACCATAGTTTTCGAGACCATAGTTTTCGAGACCATAGTTTTCGAGACCACAGTTTTCGAGACCATAGTTTTCGAGGCCATAGTTTTCGAGACCATAGTTTTCGAGACCATAGTTTTCGAGACCACAGTTTTCGAGACCATAGTTTTCGAGACCACAGTTTTCGAGACCATAGTTTTCGAGGCCATAGTTTTCGAGACCATAGTTTTCGAGACCATAGTTTTCGAGACCCGTGCTCAGTAGTAGTTCTCCATTTTGTTACAGTGTTCTAGAGAATTCTGTGTCATAAGGGCTTCTCTCTCTCACTCTCTCTCTCTCTCTCTCTCTCTCTCTCTCTCTCTCTCTCTTCCTGTCTGTCTGTCTCCGTCTCTCTTTGACATGGACAGAGTTTTTCTTTTTTTTGGTCAGTGATAGCAAAGCGAGAATGGGTTGTGTGTGTGTGTGTGTGTGTGTGTGTGTGTGTGTGTGTGTGTGTGTGTGTGTGTGTTTGTGTTTTATATGGGGTAGAAAGAGCGCTGGAAGGGAAAATGAAGAAGTAAATAGGGTGGATGAAGGAAAGGAAATCGGATGACATGAAGAGCAGTGAATGTATTAAGTTCATGAAGAGATTAATTTGAGAAAGACATGGGTAAATGAAGATGTAGAAATAGAAAATGAATGTAGGTTTTCCAGAAAGTAGGAACTATACAGAATGAGACGCAAAAATGTATGAGTGAAAGCGTGAAAAATGTGTAAGGGATGAAAATGAATGTGAGGTAATGGTGAGATGGAAGGCATGGAAACTGGTACGTGGGTGTGGTGAAAGAGGAGGTGTGGTGAACGTAATAGGATTGAGTGGTGTTCTGAGAAGGGCAGGATTGGAAAGAGAAATGATGATTGTAAGGAAAAGACAGATGGAATCTTTAGGACGTGTTATAAGCGTAAAAGAACTTGAAAATGACTGTTTACATGGAAGACTAGAGGGAAGAAGAACAAGAGGAAGACGACGATAAAATGGATTGTATAAGAAGCGATTTACAGGAAAGAATAATCAGTGTGAAGTTAATCAGGATAGCTGAGGATAGAGGAAGATTTCGCTCCATGGCCGCGAACGTCACATGATCGGCACTTCGGTAAAGGTAAAGGTGTGCGAGGAAGGAGACTGGCTTTGGAGATGAACACAGTGGCTGAAATGAAGAATTGGTGGGTGAACTTTGAAAAAATGAGAAGGCAGTGGATGAAGGTGAGATGTATTTAGAGGTAATGAAGGGCAGTGGAGGAAGCTGAGTAATTATAAGTGAGAGAAGTATTAAAAGCCCTAGATGAATGGGGTTATATTGGATGTGGAAGCTATAAAGGTAAAAGAAAAGATGATTGAAGTTTGTGCCAAAAAAACTGTGGAATAAATCTGGCAAGCACAGAGGGTAGTGAGAATGGAGGAATAGTGATAGAGGGTTGTGTTCTGGGTTACTCATATTTCCTAACACCTTTTCCTCAGCGATTTATTTACCACTACACTTTATCTTCCTCTAGTAAAGTACATACATAACACCCGAGATATTTTTTGAGAAGATTATTTCGACTTACGATTAAAATTTTCAAAGATCTTTATTTCTTTTTTAGATGATTATGACGATCAAAATTTTCAAAGATCATTATTTTTTGAGATGATTATTTTCACTTACTCTCAAAATTTTCAAAGATTTTTATTTTTTGAGACGCTTATTACGGTCAAAATTTTCGAAGATCTTTATTATAAACTGGTAGACACACAGACAGATAAACGGATAGATTGTTAGACAGATGATAGATAGATAGATATATAGATAGATAGATAGACAGAGACAGAGAAAGAAAGCTGGATAGACAGATAATTAATAGACACAGCAGGTACGATGGTGAAGAGAAGACGAAGAAAACAGCCCTCTCATGAACGTGAAAACTCTAGTAACTCACACCAGGTGACTTTAAACACCTGAGAAAGAGTTATAGGAATCTAAGAGAGTAAAACAACCCTCTCATGAACGTGAAAACTCTAGTAACTCACTCCAGTTAACACCAGGTGACTTTATACACCTGAGAAAGAATTATAGGAATCTAAGAGAGCTGAAAAGGTAGGAATGACGTCAGGAGGAGAGAAGAGAGAAAAGTATTGAAAGGAAATAAGAAAAGTGAGTTGACATAAATTTAGACAGAAAAAGAAGAAGAAAAAGTTGGGGAAAATCACGAAGGGAAAAAGGTAGGACAGGTGAGGGAAGGACAGGTCAGGGAAGGGCAGGTGAGGGCAGGGCAGGTGAGGGAAGGACAGGTCAGGGAAGGACAGGTCAGGGAAGGGCAGGTGAGGGCAGGGCAGGTGAGGATAGGATAGGTGAGGGAAGGGCAGGTGAGGGTAGGACAGGTGAGGGAAGGACAGGTCAGGGAAGGGCAGGTGAGGGCAGGGCAGGTGAGGGAAGGACAGGTCAGGGAAGGACAGGTCAGGGAAGGACAGGTGAGGCAGGGCAGGTGAGGATAGGATAGGTGAGGGAAGGGCAGGTGAGGGTAGGACAGGTGAGGGAAGGATAGGTCAGGGAAGGGCAGGTGAGGGCAGGGCAGGTGAGGGAAGGACAGGTGAGGGAAGGACAGGTGAGGCAGGGCAGGTGAGGATAGGATAGGTGAGGGAAGGACATGTGAGGAAAGGACAGGTGAGGGAAGGGCAGGTGAGGGTAGGACAGGTCAGGGTAGGACAGGTCAGGGAAGGACAGGTGAGGAAGGGCAGGTGAGGGTAGGACAGGTCAGGGAAGGACATGTGAGGAAAGGACAGGTGAGGGAAGGGCAAGTGAGGGAAGGGCAGGTGAGGCAGGGCATGTGAGGGAAGGACAGGTGAAGGTAGGACAGGTTAGGGCAGGGCAGGTGAGGGTAGGACAGGTGAAGGAAGGACAGGTGAGGCAGGGCAGGTGAGGATAGGATAGATGAGGGAAGGACAGGTGAGGGAAAGACAGGTGAGGGTAGTTAAAAAAAAAACTCTCTCACTCTCTCTCTCTCTCTCTCTCTCTCTCTCTCACACACACACACCCACACCCACACACACACATAGCACCACCACCTGCATTCTTTTTGCTCAACATTCTAACCTTCCTTTTACACTGCTCTAGTAACAAGCGTTTTGCAGACAGAAACCGAGCAGAATTAAAGAGAGGAACGGAACACATCTCGTAAACATTGAAGACAGATCACAAAAGGAATGATTAAGTTTATTCTGTATTTTAAAATTTAAGTATCTAGTCTCTCTCTCTCTCTCCCTCTCTCTCTCTCTCTCTCTCTCCCTCTCTCTCTCTCTCTCTCTCTCTCTCTCTCTGTCTTTCTCTCTCTCTCTCTCTCCTGTCAAAAAAAAAAAGGGACATGTATATATATTCTGGCGTGTGTCTGGTGCAACCCTACCCTCGTCAGATATAAATAAATCGCTCATGGGACGGTCATACGGGATAACCGGGGCGTGAAGTGCTATTGTTATTGTTGTTGTTGTTGATTGAAAATAACGTGATTGATTCTGTGGATTAATAGAACATGAAGTTATTGTTATTATTATTATTATTATTATTATTATTATTATTATTATTATATTTATTATTATATTTATTTTTATTATTATTATTATTATTATTATTATTATTATTACTACTACTACTACTACTACTACTTCTACTACCACCACCACCATTAATACTACTGTTACTACTACTACTACTACTACTGCTGCTGCTGCTGCTGTTTCTACTATTACTACTACTACTAGTACTACCACTGCTAGTATTTATTATTATTATTATTATTACTATTATTATCATCATCATCATCATCATCATTGTCATTATTAGAAGCTATTAAAGAAGTAATAGTAGTAGTAGTAGTAGTAATAGTAGTAGTAGTAGTAGTAGATGGAGGGGTTTACAAGGGCTGTATCAATCCCCTGCAGGTCTCCCATCAGCTGAACAAAATCCTCTGAAGGCGGCAGGAAAAAGTAAGAAAACGCTTTATCGAAGCAGCCGCAGCCCTAGGACGCGGT
>NC_137024.1:1866437-1893937 GCF_032717465.1 Coenobita brevimanus | reverse complement strand
ATCATCATCATCATCATCATCATCATCATCATCATCATCATCATCATCACCATTATCATCATCATCATCACCACCACCATTACTATCACCATTATCAACATCACCATTATCATCATCATCATCACCACCACCATTATCAACACCACCATTATCATCATCATCATCACCACCACCATTATCAACACCACCATTATCATCATCATCATCACCACCACCATTACTATCACCATTATCAAAATCACTATCATCATCATCATCAACCCGGAACACATCATCACAATCATCATCATCATTATTATTATCATCATCATCATCATCATCATCATCATCACTGTTTGTCAGAAAGGTGGTAAGGTAGGTTAGGAAGGTGAATAGTGAGGAAGGTCGTATGGAAGGTTAGGTAGGTAGTGAGGTTAGGAGGGTGGTGAGGTTAGAAGGATAGTGAGGTAAGGAGGGTGGTGAAGTTAGAAGGATAGTGAGGTAAGGAGGGTGGTGAAGTTAGGAAGATAGTGAGGTAAGGAGGGTGGTGAAGTTAGGAAGACAGTGAGGTTAGGAGAACGGTGATGTTAGGGAGTGATGTTAGTTAAGGAAGAATGTTAGGTTAGGAAATTGGTTAGATTAGAAAGATGATAAGGATAGGAAGGGCAGGCGAGATAAGGCTAGATTAGGAGACATAAAATTCTTTCCCAGAATAAACCACTGAATTAATTTGTTTATGATCATTAAGTAAAACATGTGAATATTGTTTCCCCCCCCCTCTCTCTCTCTCTTTCTCGTGGCCCAGCATGTAAGTAAAACTCGTGATGTGTACAGTGTTTGCAAGATGTAAAATGTGTGTGTGTGTGTGTGTGTGTGTGTGTGTGTGTGTGTGTGTGTGTGTTGCCCAGTACAGTAAATAAATCAATAATTGTAGTGTGTTAAGAGTCTATACAACATGCAGGTTCACTCGTATAAATAGCATGCTAAATACGGAACTCACTCCACATATAAAAAAGTGAGAAATGTGGGGGACAGGGCGACATGGAGGCGATTTGTTTGTGACCACCCCTTACGGGATTAAGGCGTCTGGCAATAGACAGATAGACAGAAATAACATCCATATTTTTTTTTTCATCACCGACATATGGCTACACACACACACACACACACACACACACACACACACACACACAATAAGTGGCTCCAAACACATGTAAAGGATTAGCATTGATCCAACATGGCGATAATAAGTGTGCTTGTTTTTTTCCTTTTTTGTTTCCTATATTTTTGAGTTTATAAACAGAATCACTTTAATAAACAGTTTGAAAAAATATATATACTGTCCAGGTGATCACTGCCGTTTTTATCTATCTATCTATCTATCTATCTATCTATAGCCCGACGCCCTAATCCCGCAAAGGGTGGCCGCAGACAAAACGCCTCCAAGTCACTCTGTCACCCACCATTTGGCTGCCCTCCCCCCAGCTCACTCTACTATCCCAAACTATCCCAAATCTGAGTGGGAGTTGGAATGATGATGATGATGATGATGATGATGATGATGATATGAAAGTGATGGTGATGATGATGATGATGATATGAAAGTGATGGTGATGATAATGATGATGATGATGATGATCATATGAAAGTGATGGTGATGATAATGATAATGATGATGATGATATGAAAGTGATGGTGATGATAATGATGACGATGATGATGATAATGAATGATGATGATGGTACGATGATGATATGAAACTGATGGTGATGATGATGATGATGATGATAATGATGAATGATGATGATGATGATGATGATAATGATGAATGATGATGATGATGATGATATGAAACTGATGGTGATGATAATGAATGATGATGATGATGATGATGATGATTTTGTACCCACTCTATTTTTACGAAGAACCAGGGTTAAAATATTGTTGTCACTGATGATGATGATGATGATGATGATGATGATGATGATGATAATGACTCATCACCATCATCAAATAGTAAAAAAAAAAAAAATAGATTACAGAAAAATACTAAGCAGGTAACACAGCTGAACATTATATGAGTAATTTTCACCTGCAAGGTATTCCTGACCTAATCACTAAGCACTACACGTACGCAAAACATCTGAATACATCCTAACTCCACATCCTTCACGAACCTCTCTATAAATTGGCATCTTTTTCTTTTCAGTCTACGTACAATATCTCTAACACATTCCCAGGCAGTCCAGTTTCTCTTCCTGTCTTTAGTTCTTATGTTTGTGTTATTTTTAAGTCTGTTCTAAATGGTACTGTTACCCCTGATACTTTCCACACTCGTTTTCTATTCCGTATCAAGGCCTTCATAGCACCCGCCACTCTTTTTTTTTTTTTTTTTATGCGAGGAAGAAGGAACCAAAGGTCATGAGCCCGCTGTAACAGTTCCCTCCAAGAGAAAAACAAAATACAATAGAGAGCCAAATTCAAGATCCGATCATTTTGAGATGCCTGGACACACTGCGTTTGAAAGACTGGAGATCATAGGCAGCAGGAAATACAGACAGAGGGAGATAGTTCCAGAGCTGACCTGTTGCATAAATGAAAGACTGGGAGTAACGGTTAACTCTTGCATTAGAGAGTTGGACAGAAAAGGGATGAGAGTTTGCTGCCAGACGGGTGCTACGCGCCCATCGTAGAGGTGGAGGAATGCAAACAGACAGTTCAGAGGAGCAGTGACCATTAAAGTTGCGATAGAAAAGAGATAAAGATGCAACAGTGCGGCGAAGAGACAGAGGTTGAAGGGAGTCAGTAAGAGGAGGAGAGTTTATGAGACGAAAAGCCTTTGACTCCACCCTATTGAGAAGAGCTGTATGTGGGGAGCCTCCCCACACATGAGAGTTGTACTCCACACAGGGGCGGATAAAACCCCTGTATAGAGTCAACAATTGTGCAGGGGTAAAGAAAGAGCGGAGTCGGCTTAGCACACCCAATCTCTTGGAAGTAGATTTTACAAGAGATGTAATATGACCTTTCCAAGATAAGTCCCGAGTAAATGAAACCCCAAGCATGTTCAAGGATGATGCAGGATTAAGCTGAATATTATTACACATTAGTGGGTATACCTGTGGAAGATTTTGTCGGGTTGATAGGTGTAAGAACTGAGTCTTAGATGCATTAAAGACAACCATATTATTTTTACCCCAGTCAGAGATACGAGCCAAGTCAGACATTAGGTGTGCCATAGCCTCATCCCTTGTTTGTTGAAGTAACTGTTGAGATGGGCGTTGCGGGAACCGAATGGAAAGGTGAAGGGTGGAGTCATCAGCGTATGAGTGGATAGGGTTAGATGCACAGCTTAGAAGATCATTGATGAATAAAAGGAAGAGAGTTGGTGATTGGACAGAGCCCTGAGGAACACCACTGTTGATAGATCTAGGAGAAGAACGATGGCCGTCTACAACAGCGGCTATAGAACGACCAGAAAGGAAGCTAGCGATGAAGGCACAGATAGAAGGATAGAAACCGTAGGAGGGCAGTTTGGAAATTAAAGATTTATGCCAGACGCGATCGAAAGCCTTTGAAATGTCAAGTGCAATGGAAAAGCTTTCGCCAAAGTCCCGAAAGGAGGATGACCAGGAGTCTGCAAGGTAGGTGAGAAGATCGCCAGTGGAGCGTCCCTGACGGAACCCATACTGACGATCGGAAAGAAGGTTGTGATAGGAAAGATGCCTTAAAATTTTTCTATTAAGAATCGACTCGAAAACTTTTGAAATACAGGACGTTAAAGCAATTGGACGATAGTTGGAGGGTTGGGAGTGGTCACCCTTCTTTGGGACTGGCTGAATGAGAGCAAACTTCCAGCAAGAAGGAAAGGTACAAGTTGACAGACAAAGGCGAAAGAGTTTGCCTAGGCAGGGTGTAAGCACAGAAGCACAGTTCTTGAGAACAACAGGAGGGACCCCATCAGGCCCATATGCCTTGTTAGTACTGAGGCCAGTAATGGCAGAAAATACATCAACTGAAGAAATTTTAATGTCAGCCATGAGGAAGTCAGAGGGGGGAAGTGATGGAGGAACAGCACCGGAATCGTCTAAGGTGGAATTGGAGGAAAAAGTCTGTGCGAAGAGATCTGCTTTATCAGTAGAAGAAATAGCTACAGAACCATCAGAGTAGAAAAGAGGAGGGAAGGATGATGAGGTAAAGTTGTTAGAAAGATTTTTGGCAAGGTGCCAGAAGGAGCGGGAAGAATTCGAGTTGGAGAGTTGAGAGCATTTAGTATGGATGAAATTATTTTTAGTAGAGCGAAGAACAGACTTAGCACGATTCCGGGGAGAAACGTAAAGATGATGTGATTCAGGGGTGGGTTGGCTCCGGTACCTTTTTTAGGCCTTCTCCTTGTTGCGGACAGCATTAGAACAAGCGTGATTAAACCAAGGCTTTCTTGCGTTAGTCAAAGGACATGAGAAAGGAATGTAGCTTCCATGCCCAAGAGAATAACCTCCGTAATGCGCAAGGCACACTCAGATGGCTCACGGCCATGGAAGCAATAATCATTCCAGGGAAAATCAAAGAAGTACTGCCTGAGGGCCTCCCAGTCCGCGGCTCCAAAATGCCACACTCTCCCTCCCTCCCTCCCTCCCTCTCTCTCTCTAAAATCCCCTTCCTTCTCAACAGTCATCACTTCGCCCTATCTACAACTGCTTTCACGCCTCACTGACCACAAATATTTACAATTAGAGAGCAACAAGTCAGCATCGGCATATTGTACTTCTTCCTTGTCCCATGATCCATATATCCACAAATCTATCATTCCATCTATCTACCTAACTATCTGTCTATCTATATAAATGTGTGTGTGTGTGTGTGTGTTACGTCGCCACACACCACCGACAGCAACAGCAACAGCAGCGAGATGAATATGCCTGAAGATAAAGATTGCAGGGTGTTTGTGTTGGTTCTGCCTGTCTGTCTGCTCACCCACCTCTCTGTCTGCTTACCTGCCTGTCTGCCTGCTAACCTTCCTGCTCACCTGTCTGCCTCTCTGCTTAGCTGCCTGTCTGCATACCTGCCTTCCTCCATCTCTTGCTACTTGCTTACCTGCCTACCTTTCTACCTGCCTGTCACTCTACTGCCCTCCCTGCCTCCCTACCTCTCCTCTTCCCTCCCTCCTTACCTCTCTCCTTCCTTCCTTCCTTCCTCCCTCCCTCCCCCCTTCCTTCCTTCCTCCCTTCCACTCTTCTTTCCTTCCTTCCTCTCTTCCTTCCTTCCTTTCAGAGCGTCGCAATATCCTTTCATATGCTTCAATACATCTTCTCCCCCTCCCCCACCCGGCACCAGATATAACCCTTTCAGCCCGTGGACGCATTAATAATCTTTCTCTTTCTCTCCAGACGATTTTACTCAGCATGGGGAGGCCTGTATACTCACTGGTTACGGAAGCTCCCTAACACCTCTTCCGTAGCGATTTATTTTGCTCATTACACCCCTGTGCTGTGACAAATAATTCTAATATCTCCATACACATCATAAATAAAGTATAATATTAACCTGTCGTATCCAAGAATAAATCGCTAAGGAATTGGTGTTAGGGAAGCGACGGGAATACAGTGCGAGGGGCTGACTATTTCTTTTTTAAATATTATTCTCGCTATCTCCAGACGGTTTTTTATTTTGCTAAAGAGGGAGATTTTGCTAACGATAGGGATTAAAGACTGCTTGCTTAAACCCCTTCAACAAGGAGGTATGCGCTACCTGAACCGTCTGGAGGAGGCAGGAGTGAAGGGAAGGACGCCCTCGAGGTGAAATGGCCAACCCCTCCAAGTTAAGGACGATTTTTTTTTTTCTTTCATTTTTCCTAACTCCAAATTACTCTCTCACCCTCCACCTGACCCTAGGACCTTTTCACTTTTTGCTGCTGATGGTAGGGGAGGGACGCCTTCACGTGGAGGCACTGATATAACTGGGCGACTCCACTGCCTGGGTATACAAACGTCCCTCAACTCCCTCCCTATCCCCCGAAAGGTGGATGGTGGACTGCAGGATGGGGGCAACTTCAGCCTGCAGTCCACTGGGTTCACATTTCAGTGGAGCTACAACAACAACAACAACAACAAAAACAACAGCAATAACTACTACTACTACTACTACTATTGCTACTACTACTACCACTACTACTACTACTACAATGACTACCACCACCACCACCTCCACCACTACTACTACTACTACTACTACTACTACTACTATCACTTCCACTACCACTACTACTACTACTACTACTACTACCACTACCACTACTACTACTACCACTACCACTACTACTACTACTACTACTACCACTACCACTACTACTACTACTACTACTACTACTACTACCACTACTACTACTACTACTATTACTACTACTACTATTACTACTACTACTATTACTACTACTACTACTACTTCTACAATTACCACCACCACCACCACCACCACTACTACTACCACCACTACTACTACTACTACTACTACAATAACTATCACCACTACCACTACCACTACTACTACTACTACTACGTCAATTCTCGGTTTTAACTAAGTTGCTTTTTTATCGTAGGAGAGACAAGCGTAGGGGAGAAAGAAATTTAACACGTCCCTTGAGTATCCTGCAAAATTAATCTTAGTTACGAAAGGAAAAAAGGATCCTAAGTTGTTTTAATGAAATCCACAGTTCTTTCTCTCTCTCTCTCTCTCTCTCTCCCTCTCTCTCTCTTTCTCTCTCTCTCTCTCGTTTTATTTCCTATTTTCCCTTCAGTTATCGATAATCTCATTCGGTATATCTATCTAGTACCAATCTATCTATCTATCTATCTATCTATGTGTCTATCTCTGTCTACCTCAGCCTATTTACCTATCTGTCTATCTATCTATCGATTTATCTATCTGTCTATTTTGCTTCACTTTATGCTAACATTCTCTCTCTCTCTCTCTCTCTCTCTCTCTCTCTCTCTCTCTCTCTTCGCTTCAGTATTGTCACAGGCATCGTTTATTAATATTTCCACCAACAATCTATCGCTAACAATTTCCCCGTATCGCTAACAATTTCCCCGTATCGCTAACAATTTCCCCGTATCGCTAACAATTTCCCTGTATCGCTAACAATTTCCCTGTATCGCTAACAATTTCCCTGTATCGCTAACAATTTCCCTGTATCGCTAACAATTTCCCCGTATCGCTAACAATTTCCCTGTATCGCTAACAATTTCCCCGTATCGCTAACAATTTCCCCGTATCGCTAACAATTTCCCCGTATCGCTAACAATTTCCCTGTATCGCTAACAATTTCCCTGTATCGCTAACAATTTCCCCGTATCGTTAACAATTTCCCTGTATCGCTAACAATTTCCCTGTATCGCTAACAATTTCCCCGTATCGCTAACAATTTCCCCGTATCGCTAACAATTTCCCCACATCGCTAACAATTTCCCTGTATCGCTAACAATTTCCCAGTATCGGTAACAATTTCCCAGTATCGCTAACAATTTCCCAGTATCGCTAACAATTTCCCAGTATCGCTGACAATTTCCCCGTATCGCTGACAATTTCCTGGTATCGCTAACAATTTTCCGGTATTGCTAACAATTTCCTAATATCGCTAAAAATTTCCCGGTATCGCTAACAATTTTCCGGTATCGCTAACACTTTCCCCACATCGCTAACAATTTCCCCTTATCGCTAACAATTTCCCCTTATCGCTAACACTTTCCCCACATCGCTAACAATTTCCCGGTATCGCTAACAATTTCCCCGTATCGCTAACAATTTCCCTGTATCGCTAACAATTTCCCCTTATCGCTAACAATTTCCCCGTATCGCTAACAATTTCCCCTTTGGCCCATCATCCTGTGCATTCAGTAACGCATTTATCGTCTTTAATTATCGTGACCTCATCTCATCTCCTCCTCGCCTCCTTCAGACGATTTTTCTTAAGCTTAGAGAGGCTTTTCGACCTAGAGCGGTTTGCTGAAGGCTATATTAACCCTTCCACTACCTGGGTGCTGTCTAAGTCGAAATAAGATCGGCAGAGAATAGTAAGAATGACGTGGAAAATACATAAACAGAATAGGCAGGAAAAAATGAGAATAACCAAGAGAATAAGTTACAGGTGTGAATGAGGTGAATTTTCTTTGGTGTGATATACAGTAGTCTCTCTCTCTCTCTCTCTCTCTCTCTCTCTCGTTTTTCAATTAACACCCTTCCTCTTTCTTTCCCTTTGTATTACAAGTTTTCTCTTCATCTCTTTAAGCAGTCCTTTCTCGAGTTACGGTTTAATCTCTCTCTCTCTCTCTCTCTCTCTCTCTCTCTCTCTCTCTCTTGATTAACACCTTTCCTCTTTCTTTCCCTTTGTGTTACAAGTTTTCTCTTCCTCTCTCTAAGCACTCTTTTCTCGATTTACGGTTTAATCTCTCTCTCTCTCTCTCTCTCGATTAACACCTTTCCTCTTTCTTTCCCTTTGTGTTACAAATTTTATCTTCCTCTCTCTAAGCACTCTTTTCTCGATTAACGGTTTAATCTCTCTCTCTCTCTCTCTCTCTCTTTGTGTGTGTAATTCACCGGGTAGGTCAGGATCACTTGATGGTCGTGATGGTCAGCTTTTACCCTCCCGGAAGGGAGCTGAGAGCTCATATAGTCCGATCTAAGGGCAAGGCTGTGACCTTCACACACGCACACACCCGTCCTCTTGCTCAAGGGGGACAGTAACCACCCACTTCGTCAGTGAAACTTCTCGCAACCTGAGCGAGGCGCGAACTCCCGTCCACCAGTTGGCAAGCGAGAGCGTTACCACTGCACCAGCGAGCGGTGTGTGTGTGTGTGTGTGTGTATAAGGCAATCAGCCCTGTCCGCAGCATCTATAATCTCTGAAAAAAACGACTCTCCATTAACAATGCATAATCCCTATAACCGAGAAGCAATTTACCCCTTCACTCCGATTATACATTTATTGAATTATTCCTCTTCTTTATTACCCCTTTATTGATTTATTTCATCTCTTGATGCTTGAGATATAAAGCGATTAAATTTTATATGAGACAGACTTTTCAACAGCAAGCCATATTCAGCCTTCATTATTTTCCTTCATTACTATACTCGTTCTACTCAAACTTGGCCTAAAATTGCCATCCCTCCATCCTGAATGTTGAGCTGTTTTAAAAGGACTAGCACTAGGATAAGATACTAGTCACAAAGAAGTGCTATGGGATGGATGTAGAGATGTATTGTACTTTTTTTTTTATCATTGGGTAGATGCTGTAAAAAGACGAAAATCTGGGCCATGTTAAGGTGAAAGGAGTATTGTATTCTCTCTCTCTCTCTCTCTCTCTCTCTCTCAGGGGTTCATGGAGGTAGCCTGGTCGGGAGGGAGTTCAGTTCGATTATTATTTTTGATTCCTCCAGACGATTTTATTCAGCTCAAGGCCCCCCCTTCTCTCTCTCTCTCTCTCTCTCTCTCTCTTTCTTTCTCTCTCTCTCTCTCTCTCTTCAGTATTGTCACAGGCATCGTTTATTAATATTTCCACCAACAATCTATCGCTAACAATTTCCCCTTATTGCTAACAATTTCCCCGTATCGCTAACAATTTCCCCGTATCGCTAACAATTTCCCTGTATCGCTAACATTTTCCCTGTATCGCTAAGAACTTCCCTGTATCGCTAACAATTTCCCAGTATTGCTAACAATTTCCCAGTATCGCTAACAATATCCCTGTATCGCTAACAATTTCCCAGTATTGCTAACAATTTCCCAGTATCGCTAACAATATCCCTGTATCGCTAACAATTTCCCAGTATCGCTAACAATTTCCCAGTATCGCTAACAATTTCCCCACATCGCTAACAATTTCTCTGTATCACTAACAATTTCCCTGTATCGCTAATAATTTCCCTGTATCGCTAACAATTTCCCTGTATCACTAACAATTTCCCCACATCGCTAACAATTTCCCCGTATCGCTAACAATTTCCCCGTATCGCTAACAATTTCCCAGTATCGTTAATAATTTCCCCGTATCGCTAACAGTTTCCCCGTATCGCTAACAATTTCCCAGTATCGCAAACAATTTCCCCGTATCGCTAACAATTTCCCCGAATCGCTAACAATTTCCCCACATCGCTAACAATTTCCCCGTATCGCTAACAATTTCCCCACATCGCTAACAATTTCCCTGTATCAATAAGAGTTTCACCGTATCGCAAACAATTTCCCCATATCGCTAACAATTTCCCCACATCGCTAAAAATTTCCCCACATCGCTAACAATTTCCCCACGTCGCTAACAATTTCCTGGTATCGCTAACAATTTCCCTGTATCAATAAGAGTTTCATCGTATCGCTAACAATTTCCGCACGTTGCTAACAATTTTCCTGTATCAATAAGAGTTTCATCGTATCGCTAACAATTTCTCCACGTCGCTAACAATTTCCCTGTATCAATAAGAGTTTCCCCGTATCGCTAACAAGATCCCCATATCGCTGACAATTTCCCCGTATTTACTAACAATTTCCCCTTATCGCTAACAATTTCCCGGTATCGCTAACAATTTCCCTGTATCGCAAACAATTTCCCCATATCTCTAACAACTTCCCAGTATCGCTAACAATTTCCCCGTATCGCTAACAATTTCCATGTATCGCTAACTATATCCCTGTATCGCTGACAATTTCCCCATATCACTAAAATTTCCCTGTATCGCTGACAATTTCTCCATATCGCTGACAATTTCCCCGTATTTACTAACAATTGCCCCTTATCGCTAACAATTTCCCTGTATCGCTAACATTTTCCCCGTATAGCTAACAATTTCCCCGTATCGCTAACAATTTTCCCCGTATCGCTAACAATTTCCCCGTATCGCTAACAATTTCCCTGTATCGCTAACATTTTCCCCGTATCGCTAACAATTTCTCTGTATCGCTAACAATTTCCCCGTATCGCTAACAATTTCCCCTTATCGCTAACAATGTCCCTGTATCGCTAACAATTTCCCCGTATTTACTAACAATTTCCCCGTATCGCTAACAATTTCCCAGTATCGCCAACAATTTCCCCGTATCGCTAACAATTTCCCCACATCGCTAACAATTTCCTTGTATCAATAAGAGTTTCACCGTATCGCTAACAATTTCCCTGTATCACTAACAATTTCCCTGTATCACTAACAATTTCCCCATATCGCTAACAATTTCCCTGTATCGCTAACAATTTCCCAGTATCTCTAACAATTTCCCAGTATCGCTAACAATTTCCCTGTATTGCTAACAATTTCCCCGTATAGCTAACAGTTTCCCCGTATAGCTAACAATTTCCCCGTATCGCTGACAATTTCCCCGTATAGCTAACAATTTCCCCGTATCGCTAACAATTTCCCCGTATCGCTAACAATTTCCCCGTATCACTAACAATTTCCCTGTATAGCTAACAATTTCCCGGTATCGCTAACAATTTCCCCGTATCGCTAACAATTTCCCTGTATCGCTAACAATTTCCCCGTATCGCTAACAATTTCCCTGTATCGCTAACAATTTCCCCTTTGGCCCATCATCCTGTGCATTCAGTAACGCATTTATCGTCTTTAATTATCGTGACCTCATCTCATCTCCTCCTCGCCTCCTTCAGACGATTTTTCTTAAGCTTAGAGAGGCTTTTCGACCTAGAGCGGTTTGCTGAAGGCTACATTAACCCTTCCACTACCTGGGTGCTGTCTAAGTCGAAATAAGATCGGCAGAAAATAGTAAGAATGACGTGGAAAATACATAAACAGAATAGGCAGGAAAAAATGAGAATAACCAAGAGAATAAGTTACAGGTGTGAATGAGGTGAATTTTCTTTGGTGTGATATACAGTAGTCTCTCTCTCTCTCTCTCTCTCTCTCTCTCTCTCGTTTTTCGATTAACACCCTTCCTCTTTCTTTCCCTTTGCATTACAAGTTTTCTCTTCATCTCTTTAAGCAGTCCTTTCTCGAGTTACGGTTTAATCTCTCTCTCTCTCTCTTTGTGTGTGTGTTGTGTGTGTGTGTGTGTGTGTGTGTGTGTGTGTGTGTGTGTGTGTAAAGCAATCAGCCCTTTCCACGGCATCTATAATCTCTGAAAAAAACGACTCTCCATTAACAATGCATAATCCCTATAACCGAGATGCAATTTACCCCTTCACTCCAATTATACATTTATTGAATTATTCCTCTTCTTTATTACCCCTTTATTGATTTATTTCATCTCTTGATGCTTGAGATATAAAGCGATTAAATTTTACATGAGACAGACTTTTCAACAGCAAGCCATATTCAGCCTTCATTATTTTCCTTCATTACTATACTCCTTCTACTCAAACTTGGCCTAAAATTGCCATCCCTCCATCCTGAATGTTGAGCTGTTTTAAAAGGACTAGCACTAGGATAAGATACTAGTCACAAAGAAGTGCTATGGGATGGATGTAGAGATGTATTGTACTTTTTTTTTTTTTTTTTTTTATCATTGGGTAGATGCTGTAAAAAGACGAAAATCTGGGCCATGTTAAGGTGAAAGGAGTATTGTATTCTCTCTCTCTCTCTCTCTCTCTCTCTCTCTCTCTCTCTCAGGGGTTCATGGAGGTAGCCTGGTGGGGAGGGAGATCAGTTCGATTTTTATTTTTGATTCCTCCAGACGATTTTATTCAGCTCAAGCCCCCCCCCCTCTCTCTCTCTCTTGCTTGGGAAGGATGATAAATGGACTGTGTGTGTGTGTGTGTGTGTGTGTGTGTGTGTGTGTGTGTGTGTGTGTGAGAGAGAGAGAGAGAGAGAGAGAGAGAGAGAGAGAGAGAGAGAGAGAGAGAGACTGTTTACGCTGCTTCACAATCTCATCAAGTCTGCGCAAATTTTTTTCACTCTTTCACCTGCATTTGACGGCGTAAGGTAAGTGAGAGTGGCGCGTGCTTAGTTTGATGTTGTTGCTGCATCTTTTGGTTTTGTTTTTCGCCCATTTAACCTTCACCCCGTCAAGAGCACTCCATTAGCAAGGCCGATTTTTACAGAGTGCATACCTCCCGCTGCCACACCCTCCATCACCATCCCAGCCCATCCTCCACATTCCTCTCCACGCACCCCTTCCTCGGATCCTCCATATTTTAGGGGAACTTTGTCACTTGGAATTTCCCATTGACCACACCGGACGACATACAGCGTCCCTCTTCACAGGGTGTATTGGTCCTAGAGAGAGACGCCTTCACGTGGTGGCACTGATATGACCTGGCGGATCAACTACATGGTTATGCAAACGTCCCTCAACTGTTTCCCTACTTCTGCTACTACTACTACTACTACTACTACTACTACTATTGCTACTACTACTACTGCTACTACTACTATTGCTACTACTACTACCACTACTACTGCTACTACTACTACTACAATTACTACTACTACTACTACAATTACTACTACTACTACTACTACTACTACTATTGCTACTACTACTACTGCTACTATTGCTACTACTACTACTGCCACTACTACTATTGCTACTACTACTACTGCTACTACCACTACTACTGCTACTACTACTACTACTACTGCTACAATTACTACTACTACTACAACTATTGCTACCACTACTACTACTACTACTACTACTACTATTGTTACTACTACTACTGCTACTACTACTACTACTGCTACAATTACTACTACTACTACTACTACTACGACTACTACCACACTATCACACACTATCCTACCCTATGCCACCCACTCCTCTACGTCTTTATGATCTGTTTCACTGGGCATGCTTCTGATAATTCTCCCTCTATTGTGTTTTATCTCTCCTTGCTTTCTAGGACTCTTATCTCACTTCATTCTAGGTGATGGTGATGGTGATGATGATTGTGATAATAATAATAATAATAATAATAATAATAATAATAATAATAATAATAATAATAATAGTAATAATAATAGTAACAACAACAACAATAATAATAATAATAATAGTAACAACAACAACAACAATAATAGTAATAATAATAATAATAATAACCACCACCACCACCATCATAATCACCATCATCATCATCATCATCATCATCACCACCACCACCACCACCACCACCACCATCATCATCATCACCATCACTACCACCACCGTCATCATCATCATCGTCATCACCTTTTTTTCCCACCTAAGGATTGGATGAAGTAGGATCCAGAAAGCAAGGAAGAATAAGCATGAAGAAGAGAAATATGGGCCACACACTCATTCACACACCAATCAAGCTCCTGGAATCCTGGCTTTACCTGACAGGCTTAGTTATCTATATATTAAAATTTTCTCTATAGCTGGGATACAGACTATAAAGATCTTGTAGTATTAGTGAAGGAATTAACTCAAAGATCTTGCATTTCACTCCCTCTTAGTTTTTTGTTTTTTTTCTTGGAGGGTACAGTCTTACGGGGTTCTGGCCTTGGGTTCCTTCTTCCTTGTATATAAAAAAAGGAAAAAAATCATCAGACGTTCCACAGCTAAAGCGTTTTAAAGCCTCAGCCGGCAGGAAAACGCAAGCAAAACACGCGTCCGTAAATCTTAAGGTGTCGGCAAATATCTTAAGAGTTGGTGCTAAGAAATTCCACGACTTGAAGAAACGTAATTGGCTTCACGGCTCTGAGAGATTGAGGAGAAGGAGGGGGAGCAGCCTGAGGATGGGAGGAGACGAGGAGGGAGGACGTGGAGGGAGGAGACCAGGAGGAAGGAGGAAAAGGGGAGGGGAAAGAAGAGAGAGTGGAAAAAAGAGAGAAGGGAGGCGCAGAGCAGGGAGGGAAGAGGGAGGGAGCAGGGAAAGGGAGGATGAGAGAAGGGGAGAAACCGGGGGAGAGAAAGAGAGAAAAGAGGGGAAAAGCGAAGGGAAGGGGGAAGAGGGAGAGAAAGGGGAGGGAAGGGGGAGGGATAGGGAAAGATGGGGAGGGGGAGAGAAAGGAAAGGGAGGGAGGGGGGGCAGGGAGCAGGAATAGGGGAGGGGGGAAGGGGAGTGCGTTGGGTAGGGGAGGAGAAGAAGGGTCCTAAGAAAAGGGGAGGGGGGAGGGAGAACGAGGTCAGGGATCACGGGGTGAGGAAGGAGGGAGGGGGGAAAAGGGGGGTCTGGCTTATAATCTAAAAAATAAACAAAATAAACAGAAGCGCGATATTTTAAAGCTCTGATAATAAGAAAAATAGTACAGAAGAAAAAGAATTATTTAGAGAAGGCAACTCCCCCGCCGTGGATAATAGACTCGTCCATCCAATCAGTGAACACAACTCCCCCGCCGTGAATAATAGACTCGTCCATCCAATCAGTGAACACAACACCCCCGCCGTGAACAATAGACTCGCCTATCCAATCAGTGAACACAACTCCCCCTCCGTGAACAATAGACTCGTCCATCCAATCGGTGAACACAACACCCCCGCCGTGAATAATAGCCTCGTCCATCCAGTCAGTCAACACAACACCCCCACTGTGAACAATAGACTCGTCCATCCAATCAGTGAACACAACACCCCCGCCGTGCATAATAGCCTCGTCCATCCAATCAATGAACACAACTCCCCCACCGTGAACAATAGCCTCGTCCATCCAGTCAGTCAACACAACACCCCCACTGTGCATAATAGCCTCGTCCATCCAATCAGTGAACACAACTCCCCCGCCGTGAACAATAGACTCGTCCATCCAAT
The DNA here is from genome assembly GCF_032717465.1 of Coenobita brevimanus. Lineage (NCBI taxonomy): Eukaryota > Metazoa > Arthropoda > Malacostraca > Decapoda > Coenobitidae > Coenobita > Coenobita brevimanus. The sequence goes on along the minus strand of NC_137024.1, from coordinate 1,878,246 downwards.
CAGTGAACACAACTCCCCCGCCATGTATAATAGACTCGGCCATCCAATCAGTGAACACAAGACCCCCGCCGTGCATAATAGACTCGTCCATCCAATCAGTGAACACAACACCCCTGCCGTGAACAACAGACTCATCCATCCAATCAGTGAACACAACTCCCCCGCCGTGAACAATAGCCTCGTCCATCCAATCAGTGAACACAACTCCCCCGCCGTGAATAATAGACTCGCCCATCCAATCAGTGAACACAACTCCCCCTCCGTGAACAATAGACTCGTCCATCCAGTCAGTGAACACAACTCCCCCGCCGTGAACAATAGACTCGTTCATCTAATCAGCGTACACCTGTGATAGTGGCGCATGATAGTGAAATGTTAGGAAATAATTAATGAAAAAAATATTTGAAAATAAAAATGATCAAAAAGTGCTTGGAAGTAATATAGTACTGTACATGTAATAAATTAATGTACTTTTCCCCGCCTGTGATGTACTTTTTTTTTCCAAGAAAGAAGGAACCAAAGGCGTGATTCAGTACCGTGTTTCGAAATTGATGCGGAACATGCTCGAACTCAACAGGTGCTCCTTGACCCCTTGGCTGATCCTCAACCCTTTCTTCAAGCTTGATCCAAATTAGATAAGAAATTACTTGAGTTGATTTTTCTCACAGGCAAACAGATCGAACCCTGACTTGCCTACCATTATCCTTGCCTACTTGTGCTCAAAATCGAATTCCAACTTTCTTGCCTTACCTTCAACCCTTCCAGCAAGACTGACCTAAATAAAAAAAACAGTAAAAATGATCAAAGTTCACTCTGCTAGGTCGAACTTTGAGCTAGTACTGTGACCTTCATGTTTGGTCTATAGGAAAACAAAAGCAAGAGCTATGTATCAGCCCCTTGGTTGACCCTCAGTCCTTCCACCCAGTTTGGTTAAAATGAGGTAATTATTTTTGTGTTATTTTCTGCTCTCTCTCTCTCTCTCTCTCTCTCTCTCTCTCTCACACACACACACACACACACACACACACACACAGGAGAGACTGTGTGTGATGTGTGTGTGTGTGTGTGTGTGTGTGTGTGTGTGTAATTCACCGGGTCGGTCAGAATCACTTGATGGTCGTGATCGTCAGCTTTTACCCTCCCGGAAGGGAGCTGAGAGCTCATATAGTCCGATCTCAGGGCAAGGCTGTGACCTTCACACACGCACACACCCGTCCCCTTGCTCAAGGGGGACAGTAACCACCCACTTAGTGAAACTTTTCGCAACCTGAGCGAGGCTCTAACTCCCGTCTACCAGATGGCAAGCTCTCGAGAACGTTACCACTGAGCCAGCGAGCGGTGTGTGTGTGAGTGTGTGTGTGTGTGTGTGTGCCATAACAAACACTGTATAAAGTTAAGGATAGTCCTAAATGAATCAGATTAAGTATTATGTTGGACCTCAAATCACTGTAATTACCTAAATTACCAGTATTAATGTATTGTTGTAGTCAATAAAATATCTATCTATCTATCTATCTGTGTGTGTGTGTGTGTGTGTGTGTGTGTGTGTGTGTGTGTGTGTGTGTGTGTGTGTGTGTGTGTGTGTGTGTGTGTGTGTGTGTTTGTGTGTGTGTGTGTGTACTGGAGAGGCCACGAAGAGCCTCCTTTAACCCCTTCCCTTCGAGACCCCTTTCCTAAACTGAAGAAATATTGTGTAATTTTCAAGAATTAATTGATTAGTCACGTAATTAGGCTGTTAAATATATCCCATTGTATTTCAGACGATTTCATGCAGCCCAGAGGAGGAAGAAGGGTTAATACTAGACCTATCGACCACACGAAAGCAGGTAGAGCAGACGATTGAGTGGCTGCTGAGTCCTAACCTTCCCTTAGAAGACATTCCAAGCGACTCAAGAAAGTTAAAGAATATACATAACAAGGTAATTTATTTTTGGTAAGAATTTATATGTATGGAGGCTTCTTGCTGGGAATTATTGGTTAGGATCTTTTATGAATACGGCTGTGGGTCTCTGATTAATAGGTAAGTAGGTAGGTAGGTAGGTAGGTAGGTAGGAAGGTTGGTAGGTAGGTAGGTAGATAGATAGGTTGTAGGTAGGTAGGTAGGCAGTGGGTAGGTGAATTAGTGGGTAAGTAGGTTGGATGAAGGTGGGTTTATAAATGAGTAAGTAGGTAGGAAGGTAGGTAGGTAGGTAGATGGGTAAGTGGGTAGGTAGGTTAGTGGGTAAGTAGGTGGGTAGGAGGGTAGGCAGATAAATGAGTAAGTAGGCAGGTAGATAGTCAGGTGAATGAGTAATTGGGTAGGCAGGTTATTGGGCAGTAGTAATGATAGGTAAAAAGAATAAGCAGGTACGTAGGTAGGTAGGCAGGTAGGTAGGAAGGATGGTAGGTAGACAAGCAGGTAAGTAGGCAAGTAGGTAGGCAAGTAGGTGGTGTAACTGCAAGGGGAACAAGGGGGGTCAAGGAAGGTGGGCGGGGGGAGGGACGGGGCGACAAGGTAAAAAAAAATGAACATAAAACTCATATATTCCCGGCACGATGAAAGTGACCCCAACACTCACTTTCCCAAGCACATACGCGGCGTTGGGGGCTCCTGAATATGCAGCCACACGCCCAACGGGGGTAGAGAAGGGGTGGGGGCACTGTGGCCTGGAATTCTCTCTCACACTCACTCCGTACGCCACCAGAGGGAAGGTCATTGTCAAGTCTCTGTCTGTCTTTCTGTCTCTCTGTCTGGCTTTCTGTCTCCCTGTCTGTCTGTCTGTCTCTCCAGGGGGGATGGGGCTTCTGTCGTTAAATAAATGAGGTTTATGCAAAGGAGGAAGGGGTGACCAAAGGCTTCTTCCTCTTCTTCTCATTTTCTTTTTCTTGAAGCAACGCATCTCGTGCAGTAAAGAGGCCAAAATATGCTTGCTCACAACTTCCTTCTCTGGGGAATTTCCTGCGTTAAAGGTGTTCTGTTTACGTAAAAAGAAAAAAAAAAGTGTGTGTGTGTGTGTGTGTGTGTGTGTGTGTGTGTGTGTGTGTGTGTGTGTGTGTGTTTCAGATGAACCTTGGGCTACTACTACTACTACTACTACTACTACTACTACTACTACCACCACCACCACCACCACCACCACTACTACTACTACTACTACTACTTTATATAAACTGGTTAGGATTCTTTATAAACAGGCTCGAATCCTTTATACACACGATCCCGGGCCACTCCTCTATGCCCTGTCCTTCCCACATACACGTAATTTTCTTCTCTCCCTTTTTTCTTTTTTTGTTTTTACGTGAAGAAAATTCCGCCAACTCAAGAGATTCCCTCAAAGAAAAAAGTTTTAGAGTGAGTTTATCCTCGCCTCTTGACGGCCTGGTGTGCGTTTACCTGAGAAAAAGAAAGTGGAAAGAAAAGGCGTATGGTCACCCCTCCCTCCTTTGCATAAACGTCATTCACATAACAATAGAAGCGTTCCCACCCCTTGAGAGAGAGAGAGAGAGAGAGAGAGAGAGAGAGAGAGGAGGGGAGGAGGGGGGAGCTACAAACACTATGAAACGCACTAATCTCAACTCACCATCCGTTTTAGCCAGCCTCACACTAAGAACCATACCTTCTCGGCCAGTTCGGGTTTTCGGTTGAGTCGCAGAGCCTGATGTAGAAGATGGGAGGGAAGATGAAGGAGAGCATGGGAACGGCACAGCTCCCGATCAGGTTCAGAATCCGGCCAAAGTTCTGCACGGCGAGGCTGACCACGATCCCGAGCAGCACGATGGTGGTTCGAAGCAGGCAGCGACGCCATCCGAACTCTGCGAATCAAGTTAGAATGAATTTTAAGTTTTAGTTGCTGGTTCGTTTATGCTCCCTCCTCCTCCTCCTCCTCCTCCTCCTGCTCTTCATCATCATCTTCCAGACCTTTTTTACCCAAGAGCTTGATGGTGATTCGAAGCACTCACGAACCCCATCCGAATTTTAAGGATTTAGTTTATTATTATTATTATTATTATTATTATTATTATTATTATTTTTATTATTATTGTTATTATTATTATTATTGTTATTATTATTATTATTATTATTATTATTATTATTATTATTATTATCATTCTTCTTCTTATTGTTGTTGTTATTATTATTATTATTATTTTATCAGTGTATATTTTGACGCTGTTGATAGCTGTGTCACATTCGTACTTTCCTTACTTTAGGATCCTACCTCACCCCATCCTTAGCTGGGAAAATGATGGTGATGATGATGATGATGATGATGATGGAAATAGCTCTCTTACTGTCTCCATTTTTTTTTTCCTCATCAGTATTTATAAGACTTTGGGAAGACATGTTGCTGATAGGTTGTGTGTGCATTGTAAATCTATCAATTCAGGAAGCACACCAGTTCGGCCACAAGGAAGTTACTGCTAAAAGGACTGAAGTTACTAAAATTTTGAGAGACTGTTGAGTGTGTTATATGTGAAGGATGAGAAATGGTGTGCTGTCAGAATGAAGTTAGCATGAGTTAGATTATCATGCTAGAGTGGGGAAACTAATGCCGATTGAGAAAAGTGCTGCACGAATCATAGTGTTACATCCACTCAAACGTATTATAATCCATGTAGTTACGTTGTTATTGTAATTATAGCAACAGTGACCTACGTGTAATGGAAAAAGGATGTAGTGATTTTGACTGGGATACGAGAGGCATAACACAAACATACAAACAAGCACACACACACACACACACACACACACACACACACACACACACACACACAGCAATAAACAAACACCCCACAGTCATATCAACACTCCCGTTATGCTCCAAACACAATTATTCTGCAAACAATGAACAATAAACATCCCTCTTGTGTAAATCTGTAAATGTTTGCAGGGATAACAACATGGCAAGAGAGAGTAGCGTGAATGTGCTTGCCAGTGTGGATGAGAAGGGTCACGCTAGATGGCAAGAGAGTGTAGTGTGAATGTGCTTGCTAGTATGGATGGAGGGGTCACGCTAAATGGCAAGAGAGTGTAGTGTGAATGTGCTTGCCTGTATGGATGGAGGGGTCACGCTAGATGGCAAGAGAGTGTAGTGTGAATGTGCATGTCAGTGTGAATGAGGAGGGTCACACTGGCGGCTGGAACACTAAATTATTAACAGGTATTTGGCAGTGCATCTGAAAGTGGAGAGTCACTAGCAATGGTTTAAGAACATGAATTTTCCTGTGGTTATGCAAGTCTTAGAACCACGTCTGAGTATGGAAGAAAGAATTGGACTACGTAGTGGGTATAGACTGAACCCCTTCACTACGAGAGCACCTTCCTAAATTGAAAAAATATATATATTTTCTGGTGTTAGCAAAAAATGAGTCACTGGATGAAAAAGCCTTAAGGGCACAGGTGATTATTGATTCTCACCTGCTGACTAGTGACTCTTACCTGCTGACTAGTGACTCTTACCTGCTGACTAGTGACTCTTACCTGCTGACTACCGACCCTCACCTGCTGACTACCGACTCTTACCTGCTGACTACCGACTCTTACCTGCTGACTACTGACTCTTACCTGCTGACTACTGACTCCTACCTGCTGACTACTGACTCTTACCTCCTGATTATGACTTACCTGCTGACTACTGACTCTTACCTGCTGACTACTGACTCTTACTTGCTGACTACTGACTCTTACCTGCTGACTACCGACTCTTACCTGCTTACTACTGACTCTGACCTGCTGATTACTGACTCTTACCTGCTGATCAATGACTCTTACCTGCTGATTACTGACTCTTACCTGCTGATCAATGACTCTTACCTGCTGACTACTGACTCTTACCTGCTGACTACTGACTCTTACCTGCTGAGAGAGAGGCTGCTTCTTCAAGGTTTTGCGAGAGGGGGTTGACCAGCAAAAGGTAGGTGAAGACGTTGTTAAGTAGCATCAGGGCCTGCAGGGGGAGCATTCAGAGAGTAGTGCACCCATTTCACTCCATTCACATATTCTTATTTTATCTATCTATCTTTCTATCTATCTGTCTGTCTTTCTATCTATCTGTCCGTCCATCTATTATCTGTCTGTCTATCCATCTTTCTATTTATCTATCCATTCTTTCATCCTCTGTCTGTCTGTCTGTCTCTCAATCACGCATTCTTATTCTATCTATCTGTCTGTCTATCTATCCATCCATCCATCTCTCTCTCTCTCTCTCTCTCTCTCTCTCACTCTCTCTCTCTCTCTCTCTCTCTCTCTCTCTCTCTCTCTCTCTCTCTCCCAATCACGCATTCTTATTCTATCTGTCTCTATCTATCTATCTACCCATCCATCCATCTCTCTCACTCTCTCTCTCTCTCTGCCATCTGTCACTCGAGCATCATGATACCATTTCCTGTACATATTCTCCCTTTCCCCCAAACATATTCCTTTTCCCCTCCCACAACTTATCTATCTATCCATCTATCTATCTATCTATCTATCCGTCTATCTATCTATCTATCTGTCTATCTATCTATCTATCTATCTGTCTGTCAGTTTATCTATCTATCTATCTGTCTGTCAATTCATCCACCTATCTATCTATCTATCTATCTGTCTATCTATTCATCCACCTATCTACCTATCTATCTATCTATCTATCCGTCTGTCTATCTATCTATCTATCTACCTACCTATCTATTTATCTATCAATCTATCTATCTTAAGCCACTCAAAATTCGACTCTATAACACTAATATGAGGCAGTCCAAACATAGCCCTCCACTTGACACCCAGCCAGCGGTTCTTGTGTCTCGCGGGGACGGCTCACTCTGCCGGTGTGGGCGCGGGTGTGGCAGTGGGAATAGAAAATGGATAAGTGATGCAGGACAGACACTGATACCGCTGACTGAGGCGAAAAAAATTGTGGACCATATTGTATGTTACGAAAAAAATTAATGGACTGCCTTGTAAGTTACGAAAAAAATCTATGGACCAAGTTACGAAAAAAATCCATGGACTGAGTTACGAAAAAAAATATGGACCAAGTTACGAGAGAAATTATGGACTACCTTGAGAGTTACGAAAAATGTGGATCACCTTGTAAGTTACGAAAAAATGGACCAGCTTGTAACTTACGACAAAATCCAAGCGTACGATACCTGGACCATGGTGACGGACGTTCCAGATACGGTGAGTAGTACATTCACGTCCACACGCGACCCGAACTCCAGGTAACCCAAGGCGGCGATGGGCAGGTACATTGTAATTAGGGCTGCAGGTGAGAGGACAGGTGGAAATTTAAGATGTTACCCTTCCTTTCCTTTGCCTTTCCTTCCCTTCCCTTCCCTACCTTTCCATTTCCTACCCTTCCTCTCCCTTCTCTTCTCTTCCCTTCCTTTCCTTTCCCTTCCTTTTCTTTCCCTACCCTTCCCTTCCTTCCCTTCCCTTCCCTTCCCATTTCTTTATCACCTTTCCATCCCATCCTCTCAATCTCCTCCACTCCATTCCCATCCCATCCCATCAATTTCAGCGAAAAGGCGCAGTGAGGCGAGAGAGAGAGAGAGAGAGAGAGAGAGAGAGAGAGAGAGAGAGAGAGAGAGAGAGAGAGAGAGAGAGAGAGAGAGAGAGGACGATTGGGTAGGATGCCAAGATAATTCCATGTGACTCTTTATCGACATAGTTCCTTAGTCCAGTGGTTCCAAAATGGGGGTAAATTAGCCCCCGGGGGTAATATGGCTAATTTTTTTTTTTTTTTTTTTTGGAGGGGGGGTAACGGAGGGAAGAAAAAAAAAAGTCGAGGAATTTGGGGAAACGAGAAAACAGTAAGACGCCTGGAAGAAGTATACTGAATAATATACCGTATATGATATTGTATAAACCACCAAATATATAATTCAGGAAACATACACCAACTTAATGTAAACCTGGTGAGCAATAAAGTGAAAACTAAAAACAATATGTATTAAAAACTATTATTAAAAAAAAATCTGAAAAATACAGCTACGTGTGTGGGAGGTGGGAGTGGCTGACAGGTATGCTTCAGGAAACAGCCAGTCACTCAGCCTGTCTCACACTGTCGCTGTCAGTTTCCTCATGAGCAGCAGCTGAGGTGGAACTAGGCAGGTATGTATGTGTACTGTCCAGTATAATTAGATATTACTGTAGTAGTAGCAGTAGTTGTTCCCTAGGCAGTCCGGCCGAGCAGCCCCGAGTCCCTTAGGAAGGCTTTGGCCGAGACCGGGCTTTCCCACAGAGCTCCCAAAGAGTGTATGTTGTGTTGTTGGCGTAGGTGATTGTGTGCAGTGCAGTCTTCCATAATGTGCTTAATAGTATGGGGTGCTGTGTTGCATCCTGGAGAGGCATCAGCGACGGAGTCATCCAGCCTCTTCTGGTAGCTTAAGAGGGCTGGATGGTGCCCACATCTCAGCCTGGCCAGGTGGACCCTGTCCTCACAAGGAAGATAAGACTCAGAATGGTGGATGTCAGGAGGCCGTGCATGCAGCTGTGTGTTGTCTTTAAGTGACTGAATGGAGCGGCGAGTGATCTGAGTGAGGATATGCTTCTGGAAGCTGGTCTGAGGTGGGCGAGGGGAGAGAGATGACAGTATTTGTGTATGGTATCGTGTGCTGGGTGTTGTTTTGATGTTCCTTGGTGTGGGTGGATGTGCTGCCATGTAATGTAGTGGATGTTGTGGGTTTGTAGAGGCTGCAGCAAGAAACTGGGTGCCTCTCATGTCTATGTGATCCTTGACTTTGAGGACTTTGGTTTCTTGATATAGGTGATCTGTGGGTGTAGTAGCTGTGCAGCTTGTGATTATTTTTAGGGCCTTATTCTGTATGGTCTGTAGAGTGTTGTAGTCTGTTTTGGTCAGGTTAGAAGCCCAGACAGGGCTTGCATAATTCATCACTGAACGTATGTATTGTTTGTATACTGTGGTGGTGGTTTCTTTGTTGTGTCCGAATGTTGTATGGGCAAGTGACCTCAAAGCACTGAGTCTTGGTGTTACTTTGTTTTTAATGTTTGTGATGTGTTGCTTAAATGACACTGATGTATTGTATGTTACACCAAGGATTTTGTGTGTGTGTGTGTGTGTGTGTGTGTGTGTGTGTGTGTGTGTGTGTGTGTGTGTGTGTGTGTGTGTGTGTGTGTGTGTGTGTGTGTGTGTGTGTGTGTGTGTGTGTGAGTGTGTGTGTGTGTGTGGTGTGGGATGTGACTGTGTTCTGCTGTCCAGTTTGTGAGAAGAGTCACTGTAGATTTGGCTGGGCCTATTTTGAGCCTGTTTGTGGTGAACCATTCGTGTAGTGTGTTGAGGTAAGGTTGAATGATGTGTGCAGCTGTGTTTGCGTTTTGGTGCGTACATGTAAGTGTTATATCATCTGCATAGGAAGCTATGTGTATCTGTGGTGTGTGGGGTGTGGGTATGTCGTGCATGTATAGGTTAAAGAGTGTAGGGGACAAAACAGATCCTTGGGGGACGCCGTTTGTGAAGTTTCTGATGTTAAAAGACTGACCGGCAAATGTTACGTGTGCACATCTGCCTGCTAAGTACTTTGCCAGCCATCTTTTTGTGTTATTGTGCATGTTTGTGTTGAGTATTTTGTTTGTGAGGTTGTGGCGGGGGATGGCATCAAAAGCTTTGCTAATGTCTAGTGTGACTAGGAGTGTTCTGTGTGGTGGCCTAGCTGAATTCATGCCATCGAAAACTCTCTGTGTAAGGTCGGTAAGAAGGGTGATTGTGAAGTGTAGTGGCCTAAAGCCATGTTGTGACTGGGTTAGGGGAATGTGAGGTGTGACTAGTTGTGATACCGGTCGTTCAGTGACTTTAGAGGGGGTGCAGAGGAGTGTGATGGGGCGATGTGAGGAGGGTAACGTGGGGTCTTTGTTGGGTTTAGGGATAGCGATGATACTGCCATGCTTCCAGATGTTGGGTATTATGCTGTGTGAGTAGCTGTAGTTTGATATGTTGGTGAGTACTTGTATGCCTTGTGGTCCTAGGTGTTTAAGGTGAATGTTGCTTATGTTGTCTGGTCCACAGGCAGATGAGTGCTTGAGGTTGTTAATGATGTATGGCGAGAGGAGTGGAATAGTGAACTTTTAAGATGTATGCTATATCTATCTACCCACCTATCTATCTATCTATCTATCTATCTATATATGAATGGGGTCAACAGGCTTAATGTACCATGTTAAATTGGGTAACGAGCCGAAAAAGGCTGGGATCCACTGCCTTGGTCCTTTGTGAGAGAGAGAGAGAGAGAGAGAGAGAGAGAGAGAGAGAGAGAGAGAGAGAGAGAGAGAGGAGGGTGGAGGGAGGGGACGCAGTGGATAGGATGCCAAAATAATTCCATCAAACTCTTAATCGACATAGTTTCTTAGTCCTTTGAGAGAGTGAGAGAGAGAGAGAGAGAGAGAGAGAGAGAGAGAGAGAGAGAGAGAGCATATACACAATTTCTGAATTTTTACTCTATATTTTTGAGTTTAAAAAAAATCCCTGTTTCTTTTAATGCAAAGAAAAAAAAATCATCTTTCACAAATCCAAAATCTTCAACCAGAATTATACTTTATTCTCTCTCTCTCTCTCTCTCTCTCAGAAGCGTTAAGAGAAATGCTTCGAGATGGTCTGGTCACGTGGAGAGGATGGAAAATGAGAGACTGACTAGAAGAGTGTATGTGAGTGAGGCGGAGAGGAGGAGGGGGAGACCAAGGATGAGATGGAGGGAAGGAGTGGAGAGAGAGATATGAAAGAGGAGCGTGTCAAGTTGAGGGAAGAGCAGACAGATGGCAGAGGACAGGACGATATGGAGGCGATTTGTTTGTGGCCACCTCTTACGAGATTAAGGCGTCTGGCAATGGAGAGATAGATAGATAGATAGATAGATAGAGAGAGAGAGAGAGAGAGAGAGAGAGAGAATTTCTCCACCAAACATCACACCCATCAATACTCCCCAACACCACCTCTCATCACAACCACCACCACACCATCACCACAACAACCACCACACCATCACCACAATTACAATACCACCCCTCATCACCACAACCACACCACTACCACACCATCACAACCACCACACACCATCACCACACCACCACCACACCATCACCACAACAACCACCACCACACCATCACCACAATTACAATACAACCTCTCATCACCACAACCACACCACTGCCACACCATCACCACAATTACAATACAACCTCTCATCACCACAACCACACCACTACCACACCATCACAACCACCACACCATCACCACAATCACCACCACCACACCATCACCACAATTACAATACCACCCCTCATCACCACAACCACACCACTACCACACCATCACAACCACCACACACCATCACCACACCACCACCACACCATCACCACAACAACCACCACCACACCATCACCACAATTACAATACAACCTCTCATCACCACAACCACACCACTACCACACCATCACCACAATTACAATACAACCTCTCATCACCACAACCACACCACTACCACACCATCACAACCACCACACCACTACCACACCACCACCACCACCACACCATCACCACAATTACAATACCACCCCTCATCACCACAACCACACCACTACCACACCATCACAACCACCACACCATCACCACAATCACCACCACCACACCATCACCACAATTACAATACCACCTCTCATCACCACAACCACACCACTACCACACCATCACCACAATTACCAAACCACCTCTCATCACCACAACCACACCACCACCACACCATCACCACAATTACAATACCACCTCTCACCACCACAACCACACCACTACCACACCACCACCACCACCACACCATCACCACACCACCACCACA
>NC_137024.1:1841437-1861437 GCF_032717465.1 Coenobita brevimanus | reverse complement strand
GGTGGTGATGTTGGTGGTTGTGGTGGTGATGTTGGTGGTTGTGGTGGTGATGGTGGTTGTGGTGGTGATGATGGTGGTTGTGGTGGTGATGATGGTTGTGGTGATGGTGGTTGTGGTGGTGATGGTGGTTGTGGTGGTGATGATGGTTGTGGTGGTGACAGTGGTTGTAGTTATGATGAGCTCCTGCATTTGGGTGGGTGAGGTGATTGCTATGGTGATGATGATGGTGATGATGATGATGATGAAATCTGAATTAATCTTATGCTACAGAGATTGATATAAATTGAAAAACATCTCCCAAATTATTTAGTCACCCCCAAAAATATATATAAGGCCTAAAAATGAAAATAAAAAAATAGGTGATTCTTTTTACTGATATGCAAATGAGGAACTGGAGAATGGTGTGGCTGGGGGTGATAAGGCGAAAGACTTGGGCTATTACTTCACTCTTTGGGGTATGGGAGAGAGAGGGAGAGAGAGAGAGAGAGAGAGAGAGAGAGAGAGAGAGAGAGAGAGAGAGAGAGAGAGAGAGAGAGAGAGAGAGAAACAGACAGACAGACAGACAGAGATGAAGAAGAAGAAGAAGAAGAAGAAGAAGAAGAGTTACATAGAGTTACATAGATACACAGACCACGCAGACCTTACGGTCCCTACGAGGTGGTCCGGCCTTAATCCTAATATAGTGCATAGGAGCAGGAGAAAAGGATAGCATAGCAGAAGGCTCTCTCCCCCACCCTCCAGACCCTCCGGCATTTGCCGTACAGGAAACAAGAGAGGAAGTAATACCTCGCAGGAATGAAAAACCTGAAGGAATTTTATAGGATCGGCAGAAAGTAGAATAATATGGAAAAGGAAAATTTGGGCATACAGCTACATACTTACTCTATGCATGCAATTTTTTTTTTTTTTAATCCAAAGATGAATAGAATGTTTATCTATTATTTATATTCTATAATACTGTATGCGTCTAATAGACACATGAATGCAGACGCGAATATGCAATAATTGCTCCATCCTAACTAAACGATACCAATTGCGTCGAGATACATGTCCAGTCTCTTTTTAAACATATTTATGGTACCACTCTCAATCACATTCCCAGGGAGTTTATTCCATTCGCTTACAACAGAGTAAGTGAAGAAGTTTTTGGTTGTATCAAGATTAGCCCTCCTTGCTTGCAACTTCATACCATTTCCTCGAGTTACAGTCTCGGCAATTACTGTGAATAGCTTGTTTGAATCAGTATTACTGAAGCCTTTTAGCATCTTAAAACATTCAATCAGTTGTCCCCTGAGTCTCCGTTTTCTAAGAGAGAATAGGTTTAATTCTCTGAGTCTCTCGAGGTATGGTTTATTCCTCAGGGACGGGATTAACTTGGTAGCCCTACGCTGGACCGCTTCCAGTATTTCTATATCTTTAATTAGGTGAGGCGCCCAAAACTGCACTGCAAACTCTAAGTGTGGCCTGACTATGCTTTTGTATAAGGGGATTACAATATCTTTGCTTTTATATGTAAAATGTCTTTTGATGAAGCCTAGGGTCCTGTTGGCTTTATTGGCGGCAGAGATACATTGATTCGAACATTTCAGATCGTCTGAAATTAGTACGCCTAGATCCTTAACTAGTGAGGACTTGCTAATGATTTGGCCCTTCATTTCGTAATCGTACCTTTTGTTTTTCTTCCCACATTGCAGTACCTGACATTTGCTTACATTGAAGGGCATTTGCCATTTTTCTGACTAGCTGATAATTTTATCAAGGTCATTTTGAAAGCTAATTCTGTCTTCTTCAGTTAATATAGTGTTGCCGATTTTTGTGTCGTCTGCAAATTTAGAAATGAAGTTGTTTAGGCCAACATCGATATCGTTAATATACATAATAAATAGGACTGGTCCCAACACTGATCCCTGAGGAACACCACTGGTCACTGGAGCCCAGTCTGACTCTGCTACAGAGAGAGAGAGAGAGAGAGAGAGAGAGAGAGAGAGAGAGAGAGAGAGAGAGAGAGAGAGAGAAGGACGAGTAGTACCTCAAAAGATATTACGACCCATGCCGAGGAGATACCATGGATAGAATTGTCCAGAGAGAGAGAGAGAGAGAGAGAGAGAGAGAGAGAGAGAGAGAGAGAGAGAGAGAGAGAGAGAGAGAGAGAGAGAGAGAAAGCAGGTGTGTGAAACAAGCTCTGAGAGGAGGAGGAGGAGGAGGAGGTGAGGCTCAGGTTACGAGTTCAAGGAGGACGACGAGGAGGAGGAGGAGGAGGAAGAAGAGAAGAAGAAGAAGAAGGAGGAGGAGGAGGAGGAGGAGGAGGAGGAGGAAGAAGAGAAGAAGAAGAAGAAGGAGGAGGAGGAGGAAGAAGAGAAGAAGAAGAAGAAGGAGGAGGAGGAGGAGGAGGAGGAGGAGGAGGAAGAAGAGAAGAAGAAGAAGAAGGAGGAGGAGGAGGAGGAGGAGGAGGAAGAAGAAGAGAAGGTGAAGATATTGAAAGGCGACAAAGGGTTAAGGAGAAAGACAAATACTAACAGAGAGAGAGAGAGAGAGAGAGAGAGAGAGAGAGAGAGAGAGAGAGAGAGAGAACTGTAAGAAGTATGGAGAGAGAATTGAATGAGATGCAAGGATGACGATAAAGAAGAAGAAGAAGAAGAAGAAGAAAAAGATGATGATGATGATGATGATGATGATGAAGAGGAGGAGGAGGAGGAGAAGAAGAGGAGGAAGATTGTAGTGATTATGATGATGATGATGATGATGATGATGATGGTGATGATAAGGATACCACTACTACTACTAACAACAACAACAACAATACTACTACTACTACTACGGCTACTAGTGAAATAATAATAATAATAATAATAATAATAATAATAATAAACTCACATTTACACTTTCTACATAAAGGTTGTAAGACAGAGAATCAATGTTATACTGAGACCAAACTTTGCCCTAGAATAATGCACAACCATCAAATTAACAATCAGGTCCCTAACTATAAGGCAGGGTGAACCAAATCGCCTCCTGGAATACGTCACGGAACAGTCAAATTTACAGCCAAGGTCCCCAATTTCGTAGGATGAAGAAGGAGTGCAACTAACTTTGTCCTGGGGTCTTACCGGTGCATTAGCAGGCCATTTAAGATATATGGTCCTCTTCTAAGTAGCTCCGTGGATCCCCTAACGCCTCTTCCTTACCGATTTAGTCTTCCCTTTGCACCTGAGTATTCACCTGTCTGTTACTGATTACCTCCGCCTACGAGTTTGGAGGAGGTGATGTATTCTCTCTCTCTCTCTCTCTCTCTCTCTCTCTCTCTCTCTCCCTCCCTCTCTCTCCCTCTCTCTCTTTTTTTTTTTTTTTTTTTTTTTTTTAACAATATATCGCCAAAAAATTATTGTTGGATCTCCGTGAAAATTTTTGGATATGGGTCAAGGAAGAGGTGATGGAATTTTGGTCTGGCTTTGAATTGTCTGGTACAGGTCTTGGTGGGGGGGTATGCATGCTCTGAGTAGGTCGCCTATGTATGGACGGATCCGCTGATTTTACGTAAGATCTGTCAATAATGTACTAAAAAACAAAGAAAATGGAATAACTGGAGAATTTTAACGGTGAACTAAAATAAATAGGGAGGCAAGTGACACTGATAAGAACTCTGATAATGTGAGGTTTATTGATAATGAAATGATGATGGAAGCGTCTATGTTAGGCTTATCTATTAATCTATCTATCTATTGCCAGACGCCACAGTCCCGTAAGGGGTGGCCATTTGACTCTGAGTTATTTGTTTTACGGGGAGGGGCACTAACCCTCCACCAACTCACTTGTTGACACGTAGGGAGCACGTATGGTTTGGTTATATGGTTACCACCCAGCGTTGTAAATGGTTTCTTGGCTTACAGGAAACCATTTGGCTTGTCACTCAATGTAAAGCCACCTGTAAAGGAAAGAAAAGCAATAAGAAGTGACAGGAAAGATGGGAGAAATAGGAAGAGAGGAGGGCATGCACAGAAAATGAATGATACAGGCTAAGGAAGAAGTAGGCAGCATTACATCAAGTGAGTGGATGATGGTCGCCACTTTTCTATCAAACAACCATTATAGTCTATTATATCGCTGAGAATTAAGGATAGACTCATGAATTATTGAGAATGAGAGAGGGATTGATGTGAACGGTTACTGAGAATTTGAATTAGACGCGCAAATGGAAGCCTGTGCTGAGAATTTTAACACAAACTCCAACTGAGAAACACACAATGAAAAATATATAAGAATAAAGATAAAATTCTCTCTCTCTCTCTCTCTCTCTCTCTCTCTCTCTCTCTCTCTCTCTCACAAATGGTACTCAGCTCCGAACCAGCATTTTCCCGCTGTTTTTTCGACCCCCGTTTTCTGTTAATTAGGGGAGGCTCTTGTAAACTCTTCAGCCTGACACTTTAACCTCACTTTTTTTAACTCCTTCGGTCCAGGAACGTATTTTGTTTATATTCTTTGTACGTTGTGGATAGTTCAGTTTTGGAGAGTGCTGGAGTAGTAGTAATAGTAGTAGTAGTAGTAGTAGTAGTGGTAGTAGTAATAGTAGTAGTAGTAGTAATAGTAATAGTAATAATAATAGCAGTAGTAGTAAAATAATAATAATAATAGTAGTAGTAGAAGTAGTAGCAGTAGTAGTAGTAGTAAAAATAATAATAATAATTAATAATAATAATAATAATAATAATAATAATAATAATAATAATAGTAGTAGTAGTAGTAGTAGTAGTAGTAGTACTTGCAACCCCAAACTCGTCTGTACGTGAACCCAGTGGACTGCAGGCTGAAGTTACCTTTTTCCTGCAGTACCATCCTCTTTTTGGGGAACAGGGAAGGAAGGGAGGGACGTTTGTACAACCAGGCCTCGGAACCACCCAGCTATATAGGTGCTAGCACGTGAAGGCGTCCCTCTCCAGGTGCTAAAATGAAAAATGAAGGCTTTTTCTACCTCCTTCAGTTTAAAAAAGTCTCCCGTGAGCTAAATACAGACGCCTAGAAAATGGGATTAAGGAAAACGTGGCTGGAATGTTTTGAACTGTCTTTACTTTCGCTCAAACTGACTTCCTGTAATTATTCGTTCACTTACCGGAGATATTCGTCCTTTTTTCGCAGCCTTTTTTTCGTAGCTCAAAGGCAGGGTACAATAACACCACGAAATCATTTAGGTTACGTGAGAGAAAAGGCGAGTCAAACGCTAGGAAAAGAAGACGGGAAATATAAGTTAGTTTCCCCTCTGCTGGTTGAGTTCGTTTTCTTCCCAGCCTCTTCTTGGTAATTCTCTCTCTCTCTCTCTCTCTCTCTCTCTCTCTCTCTCAAGATACCATTTCGTAAACACATGCTCCTTTTACCCCATTTTCTTTTTCCTCTCCTATAATATTCCTTTCTATAACTTTTTTTTTTTTTTTTTTAGCGCTCTCTACCTCGCAATTTAGATAAAGTTCATAATTCCTTTATTATTAATCGACTAAGTTAAGGAAAATCGTCCACACACACACACACACACACACACACACACACACACACACACACCCATTCCCACCCAAAGCCACACCTCAACACCCACACTCACACATCAACACCCACCCAGCCACCCCCACCCCCACCCATCCACATCTCAACACCCACACACCAATACACCAACACTCATCCACCCACCCACCTCAACACCCACCCACACCCACACCCACACCCCATCACCCACTCCCAACGGAACCCCACAATGGCAACTGTGACGACGGTGAAAAATTCCTTATGGAGAAGTGGACTAGAGAATAGTTTGGCACCTATATATATAACACAAGAAATTCTAATATTCTTGCGTGTAGCGGAGAGTGTAATTGGTTGTGGTTTTCTATCTATCTATCTATCTATCTATTGCCAGACGCCTTAATCCCGTAAGGGGTGGCCACAAACAAATCGCCTCCATGTCGCCCTGTCCCCCGCCATTTCACTGCCCTGCTCCCAGCTCACACCCCCCTCTCTCATATACCTCTCCACTCCATCCATCTCATCCTTGGCTTCCCCCTTTCCTCTCCACCCCTCCACCTCACTCACAAAACTCTCCTCGTCAGTTTCTCACTCTCCATCCTCTCCACATGGGAATTAAGTGTAGAAATGTGTGTGTTTACATTATTTACAACGATGATGGTATGATGATGAAGGGAAGGTGAACAGGTAAAGACGTCACACCTGAATGAGATCTCCAGCAGGTAATGAGTATGGACGGTGGGTATCAGCGCCCAAGTGGTGACGTATAAAAGCGTAATAGAAAGAACTACGAGCCCTCAAGGAACGGGCCATCTAATCTATGCCAGGAGTGGAGGAAAAAAAAAAAATATATGATAGGTACTCCAACATCTCAGCCTGTGTACCTACCAGCCAACGATACCGAGGCTCCTGTAGGCCATGGCCGGGTAGGGTTTGCGACACGCCCTTTGGTACTCCGGCCAGCGCTCCTCCAGGATGACCCAGCTCCTGCCGAGATGCACAGCCGCCACTCCAGCACACACCCCGGCCAGTACCAACACGCCCAGGCCCCACCATCCTGAAGAAGGGGGCGAGGTGTTATGCTGCATCCTATCCCTCTCTGGCATGAAGGAAATTAACCATACACTTGATGGATAGATAGATAGATAGATAGATAGATAGAGAGAGAGAGAGAGAGAGAGAGAGAGAGAGAGAGAGAGAGAGAGAGAGAGAGAGAGAGAGAGAGAGAGAGAGAGAGAGGGAGGGAGGGAAAGACACAAGCCGAACGTAGCAACAGTTAGCTTTAAAAAAAAAATGCTTTCTCATACTGACATAGGCAAGAATATTAATCAGTTTTAGAGACGTGTTTGTAGCTCCTTCTAAGACAACAAGGAAGTGTAAATACAGACTTAGGCGATGGCTCAGGGGTATGCTAGGAAGAGGAGTATGATCTGGTATACTTCAGGGTTCACATATATTTTTAAAGTATGAGAAAAACAGCTCAGAAAAGGTTCACACAATAGAGGGGATGAAGTCAGCAATTCGTGGATGGAAATGTTGTAAATGGAGTAATATTTTTTTGTCGAGTTACTTTGTTGATAGAATGCATGACTTTGTGTATGCTGTGTCGACTGTTTTAAGTGTGAGAAAAGGTGTGTGTGTGTGTGTGTGTGTGTGTGTGTGTGTGTGTGTGTGTGTGTGTGTGTGTGTGTGTGTGTGTGTGTGTGTGTGTGTGTGTGTGTGTGTGTGTGTGCGTCTAAGTTTTATAATTCTCCTATAGAAAATTATACTTAAAATAGCTAGCACCATAACAGAGGTGAATCTCTCTCTCTCTCTCTCTCTCTCTCTCTCTCTCACCTGTCTGCGCGAGGGCCCACGGCAACGCAAGGACTCCGAACCCCGACACCTGAGCCACAAGAAAGAAGGACGTAAGGAGAACCCCCAGGCCGCTCTGAGCCCTCCCATGCTGACCACTGCAGTGTATAATCCCGGGTTCTGGGCTCGATCCACGGTCCCCCCCAGTCCTGCAAACCCAAGAGGGGCTTAGTAGGAGTCAGGGTTATACGTACCTTCAGCGCCATCATCGTCGGTATCGTCCTAATGTCCGTTATCGTCATCGCTATCGTCACCAACTTGATAATCGTCGTTCCTGTCGTCACCGTTTTATCATTGTAATCGCTCGCCATCACCATCATCATCATCATCATCATCACCATTATCACACCATAACACCTCACATACTATCAACATCATCATCACCATCATAATCATTATCATCATCATCATCATTGTAACATTCTAATTAATACATAGGGTGAAAAAGGTACAGAAACAGATGCAAGATAGAACAAAAGAGGAAAAATCATCACCATCATCACCATCACCACCATCATCACCATCATCATCACCACCACCACTATCATCATCATCACCACCACCATCACCACCACCGCTATCATCATCACCATCATCACACTCTAAGAACCAGTTTACATGATGACTTTCGTTGCGTGTTTCGAAGGTAACTATCATTCTGGGTAGTCAGGTATATGGCAGTAGTGATCACCTTCCCTCTACCGTCTCACCTTCCAATTATGGCACCATTACCCTACTAACCATGCCCCTACACGCCCATATAAACGATTAATTACGTCATCTCAAACCCAGGTAAGATATGGGAGGTGATTGTCAACGAAGGTATACACAAACACAGGATATTTATTCCACTTCTTGCAATACTTCAACACAAATTGCAACTCACAAACAATCCACTCTGTCAACAATGAAAGAAGACCCCCACACCACACCACACTTATCACATGCACCACACTACCACACCACACTTACCACATACAGCACACTATCACACCACACTTACCACATACACCACACTATCACACCACACCACATGCACCACACTATCACACCACACTTACCACACTATCACGCCACACTTACCACATGCACTACATTATCAAAAACAACAACCACCACCACAACAACAACAACAAAAACAGCAACAAACAAACACACCAACACATATCAGGTCCCATTCCTAACGCCAGTAAATCCGTAAGGGGTGGCCACAAACAAATCGCCTCCATGTAGCCCTGTCCCCCGCCATTTCACCGCCCTGCTCCCAGCTCACACCCCCCACTCTCTTATACCTCTCCACTCCATCCCTACATCTGTCTCATCCCTTCAATAAAGTGACCTGTTTTACTGGTTAAATCTTGCTCCTTTCAGACGACTTTATTCATTTTAGGACAGAGCATTTGTAGTAAAGGAGTAGTAAAAGCTATACGTAACTACCCTTCCTCTAAAAGTCTTTCCTAACTTCAAAGCAATTACCTGCAAGTAACAAAAACTAACTAACTAAATAAATAAATAAAAAATCCTGGAATTGATGGAGCTGTCAGTGGAGGAAATCTGACAGACAAGGTAAGGCTGAGGAAAGTGTGTGTAGTGAGCCTAGTGGATGGAGAGGGGTTGTATTTGGTGGGTTTGTGTGTGACTGTATAATTATTTCTTGGGTATGAGCTCACTGGGTTGTTGTTGTTGTTGGTGGTGGTGGTGTTGTTGATGAACCCTAGTCCGGCCGAGTAGACCCATCAACCACAGGCAAGTAAACGCCCCTGCAGGGTCGTCCCGTGCTGTGGATCGATGTTCACTTGTGGTTGACAGCGCCTCACCACAGCGAGGCGAGGGGAAATGTGCACAAGTTTGGTTCCTGGCTAGATACCGCATTTGCATCCATCCACCCAGTTAACAGGGGCACCATTGTAGGCTGTACTTCACCCCCTGATCTGGTCATATGGTTACCACCCAGCGTTGTAAGTGGTTTCCTGGGTTATAGGAAACGATTAGACTTGTCACTCGGTGTAGAACCAACTAAACTGGAAAAGAAGAGTAATAAAAAGTGGCAGCAAGGAGAGGGAGACGCAGGAAGAGAGGAAGGCAGACACAAAAACAGAATGATAAAGACGAAGGAATCAGGCAGACACACAGCGATATAAATTCTACTTCAGTATGCTTGCAGAGAGAGGCAGATCTTTGTGGTGAGGTGCAACGTTGTATAAATTTGCAAGAATCATGTGCTAGTGAAGATGTTAGCATGTTATCTATCTATCAGCCTGTCTATCTATCTATCTATCTGTCTATCTATCTGTCTGTGATTTTGCTCAAGCGCTTCACTTCTCACGAACACAGAAAATAAAAAAAGTGTAGGTGTATAAAGGAGGAGAGGTGGATTGTGTAACTGCCTGTGGGTGGTGGCGGTGGCACGCGCTCCTCACACGCTGTCCACGTGTTCGTCTCCCCTCCCTCCCTGCCACCACTCCACTCACGGTGATTCTGAGGGACGCCTTCGTGTGGTGGCACTGATCTAGCCAGGCAGCTCCTCTGTCCGACTATACACACGTCCCTGAACTCCCCTCCTATCCCCCGAAAGGAGAAAGGTGGACTGCAGGAAAAGGCTTCACGTTCACATGAGCCTGGAGTTACTGCTGCAACTACAACAAGAGCAACAACTACTATAATTACCACCACCACCACCACTACTACTACTACTACTACTTCTACTACAACGCTAACACTTATTGAGGCAGCACACACATACTTACAAACATATAATTAACCTCCATAACTGCATCTATAAACAACAACCCAAGTCACTACATAAACTAATGCGACAGTAAGCAGTGGAACAATTATACCAGCCTATGGAACTGTGGGTATAATTCTTTGCACCTGAACTATACACGGGACGAAAAATCAAGCCTCAAGGAACAGTAACTTTCGAATCCAGTCTCCTCTGAAATGGACAATGGTTTCGGATATTTTGGTTGGAGTTCCACAGTTTTGTAGCTAAAAGGAGGATCAATATTTTTCGCAACTATTCTTCCCCCTCAGAGATAAGCTAGAGATAAGCCAGCGCGGGAGTGGCCACAAACAAATCGCCTCCATGTCGCCCTGTCCCCCGCCAATAAAGTCTTCATCTAAATTTTCCTTCACTATCTCGTCTGTTTCTTGTCTCAAACTGTGAGGTAATCGAAACGCTGGTGTTTCAAAAAATGCAATAAATTTACTCCTTGGCTGATCCTTCACCTTTCCACCAAGTTCGGCTGAAACTGGATGAAAATTGAATTACTTTGTTAACGAGCATAAACACGGGTCGACCTTTGACCTTGTTCTGTGACCTTGACCTTTGGCGAACTGTTCTTAAAAAATGGGGTTACTATTTGCCTGACCCTCAACCTTGCCACCAGTTTGGCTAAAATCGGATAAAAACCAATTTCTTTGTTCACACACACACACACACACACACCCACACACACACACACACACACATTTGGCTAAAATCGAATAAAGTCTAAGCCATTTTGTTCACACACACATACACACACACACACACACACACACACACACACACACACACACACACACACACACACACACACACACACACACACACACACACACACACACACACACACACACACACACACACACACACACACACACACACACACACACACACACACAAACCCCTCCCACACACGCAAAACCACCCCCACACACACACCGAGCAAAACACAACACCCGCGCTCTCATATCGCGAGCGCGTGTGTAAAAAAAAAAAAAAAAATCACTCACCCGCCATAATTTGCAGTCCCGCCAGGTGTCCACGCCCCCGGAAGCAGGTAATCCTTCTCACTCTTCGCAGGTGATCCGGACATCTTGTGGACACCTGTTCGACACCCTCTTAGTTTGAAACCTTCTTCCTCTTAGTTCGAACCCCCTTTCCTCTTGGTTCGAACCCCTCTTCCTCTTTGTTCTAACCCCCCTTCCTCTTAGTTCGACAACTCTTCCTCTTGGTTCGAACCCCCTTTCCTCTTGGCTCGAAACCCTCTTCCACTTGGTAACTCCTTCAGGTCACTCCTCTTACAACCCTTGTTTTTTTTTTTTTTACATTAATTCTCTAAGTATTTCCTTCTTCCTCTTCCTCTTCCTTTGCAGTTATAATTCTGATTGACTATTTTTCCCTTTTCACTTCTTAACTACAAAATTTTCTCTTTCCCCCCTTTTCTTTTCTATAATATTTTTCTATGTTTTTTATATATATATTTTCATCTCTTTTTGGACTGTAACTATAATATTTCTCACTGATTTTAAAATATATATTCTCCTCTCTTTTCAATTGCAACTCTCACTGACTAAATACTCCCTCTTCTTTTCCTTTGCAGTTGTAGTACCTTCAGTGACTCTGTTCTCTCTCTCCTTGCATTTAATTTCACTGCATTATATATTGACACTGTAATTACTGACTCAAATTTATCCTCTTTACTGATGCTGAGTCTATTGTTTATATTAATCTCTTTACTGAATCCTTCTTTTTTGTTTATCAATTTTCCCACTGATTTCTTTCTGCATGTAATCAGCTTCACTGGCTCTTTGCTTAAACGTAATTGTATTCACCAATTCGTGTTTTTTGTTATGTAGTTATTATTTCAGTGATTTCTCCCCTTTCTGGCTTAATTTATGTTACCAATTATTTCCTTTCTCTATAATTACCGTCATTATCTTCCAGTTCTTAAAACTTTAATTATTCTTACTGTCTTTCAATTATTTAACTTTCAATTATTGTCACTATGTTTTTTTTTTTCTTTGCCTGTAATTATTTCACTCTTCTCCTTTCTGGCTTGAGTATTTTTTCTTTGGATTTTCTTTATTGTGATTTTTAACTTTATTTTCTATATTAATATCTTTCTTTCTTTCTTATTTTCGTCTTTAATCTTTAACTCACTCTCTTCTTTTCTTCACTGGTAATATTCTTTCTCTTTTCCTCCTCTCTTCACCTTCCTTTCCATCAATATTTCCCGCTTGACTAAATTCCTTAAGTTTCCCTTCTAAATCCTCGTTTTCTTCCCTTACGTATTGGATTTAGTCAATACATTTTCTTTAACTTATTTACCACACTAGCTACTTATTTCCGTCCTGATTTGCAATTCGAGTCCTTATTTTTCACACTGATTTCCCCCCCTGATTCTTCCGTATTTATTTTGCCTATTTCTCTCGTCCGTACTTATTTTCCAGTCCCTTATTTACACACACACTCCTTATTTTCCCGCCTCATGGGTCTGTGTGAGTTCCCCCTTCTTACTCTAGTCCCGTTTTGTTCCTTCGGCTCCTCC
Organism: Coenobita brevimanus; assembly: GCF_032717465.1. Lineage (NCBI taxonomy): Eukaryota > Metazoa > Arthropoda > Malacostraca > Decapoda > Coenobitidae > Coenobita > Coenobita brevimanus. The sequence goes on along the minus strand of NC_137024.1, from coordinate 1,848,760 downwards.
TGTTCTCGTCTCGTGTCACCTTCTCCTCCGCAGATGAGTGGGCAGGGTAGGGTGGAGAGGGGTGGGGGTGGAGCAGGGTGGGGTGGTAGTGCCGTGACCGCGTACCTGCGTCGTAGAAGGTAAAATAGAAAGTTAATAGCAGAATAGTAAAATAGTAAAAGAGAAACAGCATATATGAAGGAAAAATGGGGAAAAAATAAGTGGAATTGGTATAGTCTAGAATTAATGTTGAGAGAGAGAGAGAGAGAGAGAGAGAGAGAGAGAGAGAGAGAGAGAGAGAGAGAGAGAGAGAGAAGGAAAATAGAGTAAAAAATAAGTGGAATTGGTACGGTCTAGAATTACTGTTGAGAGAGAGAGAGAGAGAGAGAGAGAGAGAGAGAGAGAGAGAGAGAGAGAGAGAGAGAGAGAGAGAGAGAGAGAGTAAAAATATAATTACTGAGTGAAAAGCTTTGTACAGGAACTAATGTGAAGAGAGGAGAAAAATATGATTATCTCTAAAAGCAATTGGCACAAACCGGAATTACACGAAATGAAACTGAAAAACGAATGCGAAAGGAGAAATACGAAACGAAATAGCAGGAAGCGGAGCCTGAACGAAAAAGGAAGTTAAAGGAACGAATAAATATGACTAAAGAGAGCTTGTAAATAATTATGGATTTATTATTAAAGATGGAGATCCTGGAGATAATTATTTGAGATTTTTGTTACCCCTGACCACAAGGAGGGAAATATGGAAATCCACAAACTCCTCTCTTACAATCGTGAAAGAAAGAAGGAAAGAAAGGGCAGAATACACTCTCACTCCGCAGACTATTACACAAACATTCTCTCCCTCTCTCTCTCTCTCCACACAATACGGCTTCTGTGGCAGGCCCAGTCGTCAGGCCAGCCTAGTCTTGTAGTCACGAGATCTGTGTATATATTTTTTTCTTCGTCTTCTCTCTCTCTCTCTCTCTCTCTTGGTAACAGGACTGATGACTTAACCCTTTGAAGCCAACGATACATCTCTCTCTCTCTCTCTCTCTCTCTCTCTCTCTCTCTCTCTCTTGGTAACAGGACTGATGACTTAACCCTTTGAAGCCAACGATACATCTCTCTCTCTCTCTCTCTCTCTCTCTCTCTCTCTCTCCCTCTCTCTCTCTCTCTTTTACTTCCAGACAGACAAATTTTTCTTATCATACAAACTCTCTGACGTTCTGAAAACGTTAATTAAGCTGTTATTTTTTCCTCTCGTTGCCTACTGGAGAGGGACGCCTTCACGTGGTGGCACTGATATGGCCAGGCGGATCCACTACCCGGTTATGCAATCGTTTCCTTAATTATACCCTATCCCACGAAAGAAGGATGGTGGACTGCTGGGGAGAGAGAGAGAGAGAGACAGAGAGAGAGAGAGAGAGAGAGAGAGAGAGAGAGAGAGAGAGAGAGAGTACATCCTATCTCAGTACCCTAAGCAACAGGCCCATCCAAAATAACTTTGAACACGTGAGTACTCTCCACAAGGCCAGGGTTGTGACTACGGGCCGGGGGCTATGCAAGGCTATCCCCACTACTAGCCCCCACCCCTCTCCCTCACCCCAGCCCCCTATCCATCCCCCTACCCCCTCCCCTCCCCTCCTCCCACTCAACTCTCCCTCAGCATCATCGCCCCCCTTCCCCTCCCCTGCTTCCCCCATCTACCCCTTCTCCCCACCTCCCCTACTCCCCCCGCCTCTACCTGTTTTACGTCACTACCTTTCCCTGTTACCGGGCCAGGTGAGGCAGGTGAGGGTCCGGCAGGTGATCGCACGGTACAGTGAGCCAGGTATTTTCCTTGACGTGGTACATTTTCTGTATTAATTTCGTTTCTCTGGTACAGGGACAGAAATTTCAAGGGTACACACACACACACACACACACACACACACACACACACACACACACACACACACCTTATGGCAGCATTTTTTGAGACATTAAACCAATTATCATCATCATTATTATTATTATTATTATTATTATTATTATTATTATTATTGTTACTACTACTACTACTACTACTACTTCTACTACTACTTCACACTTAGAACATGTCCTTCACTTTCTTCCCTACCTCATTTAAACAAGAATAACTAGACGTGGGCAGAGAAACATACCTATTCACTCATTCTCACCTGTTAATGAAGCTCCCTAACACCTTTTCCTTAGCGATTTTATTTTGGATTATAGCTAGTTAATATCCTTTTGTAGGTTATTTATGCAGAGTATGGTGATAATGGAAGGATTTTCGTAAAACAGAAGAGGACAGTAAGGTGTAATAGACAAAATAAATCGCTTAGGAAAAGGTGTTAGGGAGTTTACAGAGCCGAAATATTAATAATAATAATAATAATAATAATAATAATAATAATTGGTTTAATGTCTCAAAAACGATGCCATGAGACGTGTGTGTGTGTGTGTGTGTGTGTGTGTGTGTGTGTCCCATCTCCACGTAAGCATCGCAAACGTAACACCATTTCTTTCTTATAAGCTATTTTTCATGTCAAACTTCAGTATTTTCTACATATCATCAACATCCCTTTATATCGATAACATTTGCAATATAAGATACGAGAAAATATTAGCCTACGAGCAGGGATATAAGGCCTACTCCTACTGCTACTACTACTACTACTACTTATAAGTGTACAAGTGAACAGAGTCAGAATTCATATGTTTACAAGTGGTGTCTTTTGATTGTAAGATTATTGTGTTTATCTCAAGGAAAGAGTAAGAGGAACTGATAGACTCTTTGCTCGCCTCTCCTTGATGATGATGATGATGATGGTGGTGGTGGTGGTGATGGTAATGATGGAAGTGATAGGAACGATGATGATGATGATGGTGGTGATAATGATGGTAGTGGTGACAGTGATGATGATGATGATGGTGGTGGTGGTAATGACAGGAACGATGATGATGATGATGATGATGACGATTGTGGTGGTAATGGTGGTGGTCACAGAAGCGATGATCATGATGGTAATGATGGTAGTGACAGGAACGATGATGATGATGATGATGGTGGTGGTGGTGGTGACAGTGATGATGTTGATGATGATGATGATAATGATGATGATAATGATACTGGTGGTGACATTGATGATGATGATGATGATGATGATGATGATGGTGGTGGTGGTGGTGGTGGTGGTGACAGTGATGATGTTGATGATGATGATGATAATGATGATGATAATGATACTGGTGGTGACATTGATGATGATGATGATGATGATGATTATGATGGTAATGGTGGTAGTGACAAGAACGACGATGACGATGATGATGATGATGATGATGATGATGATGATGATAATGATGGTGGTGGCGGTGGTGGTGGTAATGATTATGGTGAAGATGATATTGATTATGATGATGGTTGTGACAGGAACGATGATGATGATGATGATGATGATGATGGTGGTGGTGATAATGATGGTAGTGGTGACAGTGATGATGATGGTGGTGGTAATGACAGGAACGATGATGATGATGGTGGTGGTAATGACAGGAACGATGATGATGATGATGATGATGATGATAATGATGATGATGATGATGAAGATGAAGATTATGATGATGATGATGATGGTGATGATGATGATGATGATGATGATGATGATGGTGGTGGTGGCGGTGGTGGTGGTAATGATTATGGTGAAGATGATATTGATGATGATGATGGCAGTGACAGGAATGATGATGATGATGATGATGATGATGATGATAACCTTTACGCAACACCAAAGATCTATCAAACGACAATTACAACGATACAAAAAAAAGAAAAGAAAAAACAAACAAACATAATACACTGAAATGAGGAGTCAAAACCAAATATCCTCATCTCCTCCACCCCTATGAGTCATTTCCCGTCCCTCACGTCCCCTATCAGTGGCGTATATAGGTTCGTGGAAAGGGGGGGGGGGGGCCACAGGGGTGAATTCAGAATTTTGTTAAGAGGAAGGCAAGCGAAGCGAGCCTCTACAGCTGGGGGGTCTAGGGTGTAAGCCGCCCCAGGACACATTTTGGAAATCAAGTACAATTAGGGGCATTTTGAGGCCTCAGGAGGGATACATTGCACTTATTTGATATTCAGTGGCAAAACAATATAAAGAAGTTTAAGTATCTTGGCTGAAACAAAAATGAGCTGTTTGAAAAATATTTAAATAGGGAATTCTACAGTACCTGGTATGTATAAAAAAAAAAACTGGTAGATCATATGCAATTGTTGATTCCTACATTCCTGGAACCTGCAATGTTCATTTTTATATGACACATTTAAAAAATTAAACCAAAACTCGCATTAATGACTTAGAGAGAGAGAGAGAGAGAGAGAGAGAGAGAGAGAGAGAGAGAGAGTACTGTACATGAAACATTGAGCAAATTAAACTATAACTCACATGAAGTTGAGAGAGAGAGAGAGAGAGAGAGAGAGAGAGAGAGAGAGAGAGAGAGAGAGAGAGAGAGAGAGAGAGAGAGAGAGAGAGAGAGAGAGAGAGAGAGCTTACTAAAGTCGTGTGGAAGTTGATCATTTGAAATCAAGCAGGCTATTTTTACAGCTGAATTCATTGATTATTTGTACATGTATTTAGACCTGTAGATATGTAGGCCTACTGGGACAAAAGGGGGGGGGCCATGGCCGAGTGGTCCCCCCCCCCCTACATACGCCACTGTCCACTATCAGTTCATTACCCTGTGTAGTGTGATTTTAAGTGTGACATGAGTAGCAGCTTCACACTATCACACTGTATACTAACCTCATTCTTCACACTCATATTGCTATCGTCAGTGACTTTGGTTGTTAAGATGTGAGGAATACTGTCTATATTATTGTTAGTACTGTTTATAGCACTTCGATATTATACTATTCTCGCGACCATCATCCACTCACTTGATGTAGTGCTGCTTACTCACCTTTAATATTATGCTATTCTCACGACCATCATCCATTCACTTGATGTAGTGCTGCCTACTTCTACCTTCACCTTTAATATTATACTATTCTCGCGACCATCATCCAGTCACTTGATGTAGTGCTGCTTACTCACCTTTAATATTATGCTATTCTCACGACCATCATCCACTCACTTGATGTAGTGCTGCCTACTTCTACCTTCACCTTTAATATTATACTATTCTCACGACCTTTAATATTATACTATTCTCACGACCACCATCCACTCACTTGATGTACTGCTGCCCACGTCTTCCCTCACCTTTAATGTTCTTTTTCTGTGCCTTCCCTCCTCACTTCCTGTTTCTCTCATCCTTCCGGTCACTTTTTATTGTTTTTCTTTTCACTTCAGGTGGCTCTACACTGAGTAACTAGTCTAATGATTCCTGTAACCCTGGAAGCAGTTTACAACGCTGGGTGGTAACCATATAACCATAAACGAGGTGCTGAGGAGTTCAATAAGGTGGCCCGTTAAGTGGGTAGAGTTGATGCAAATGCGGCGTCCATCCGGGTGAAGCGGTCCTCCTTCAGCAGTCCACCATCCTCCTTTAGGGGGATAGGGAGGGAACTGAGGGAGGTTTGTATATGGGCAGTGAAGCCACCCATTTATACCTGTGCCACCACGTGAAGGCCTCCCTCTCCTACACCAATAATATTAATTTATGTGTGTATATATATATTTACACGGCATTCTTGATCACCCTAATTAATTCATTTTTTTTTTTTCGACAGCCGTATGCAAAATAAAAATCAGTGTTGGTACGCAAGGCAGTCAAAAAAAATAATAATAATATATATTTTAAAATGGCCCGCGATGTTCAAAATCCTCCTTACCTATGATTATTGTAGTGGTGTATTGTAGGTGGGGTATTGTATTCTTGAGTATTGTATTCTAGATGACGATAGATGGTTATGATTAGGAGAGAGAGAGAGAGAGAGAGAGAGAGAGAGAGAGAGAGAGAGAGAGAGAGAGAGTTCATAGAGGCATTTTTTTTTACTTACGTTCCTTCCACCTTAGGAGAGAGAGAGAGAGAGAGAGAGAGAGAGAGAGAACGTCACCTTAATGAGTTCAAGCTGTCACACTCAACCTCCACATTCTCGGAACAACTCTAGGGTTCCAGCTACTGCCAGACGATTTTATCCAAGTGAATGTGGGTCAGAGAGAGAGAGAGAGAGAGAGAGAGAGAGAGAGAGAGAGAGAGAGAGAGAGAGAGAGAGAGAAAGGTCAACGCACCAAAGGCCGTAAAAGTGAGCGTAAGGCGCCACATCCAACAACAACAACAGCAACAACAACATCTCTCTTAAAGGTCAGATTTGCGTGTTAATTCGGACAGTTCGCAACACCTGATCCTTAGCGATTTATCTACTCTTGCATAGGGATTTATCTACTCCTGCATAGGGATTTATCTACTGCATAGGGATTTATCGACTCTTGCATAGGGATTTATCCACTCCTGCATAAAGATTTATCCACTCCTGCATAAGGATTTATCTACTCCTGCATAGGGATTTATCGACTCTTGCATAGGGATTTATCGACTCTTGCATAGGGATTTATCGACACTTGCATGGGGATTTATCCACTCTTGCATAGGGATTTATCTACTGCATAGGGATTTATCTACTCCTGCATAGGGATTTATCTACTGCATAGGGATTTATCTACTCTTGCATAGGGATTTATCTACTACATAGGGATTTATCAACTGCATAGGGATTTATCTACTGCATAGGGATTTATCTACTCTTGCATAGGGATTTACCAACTGCATAGGGATTTATCAACTGCATAGGGATTTATCTACTGCATAGGGATTTATCTACTCTTGCATAGGGATTTACCAACTGCATAGGGATTTATCAACTGCATAGGGATTTATCTACTGCATAGGGATTTATCTACTCTTGCATAGGGATTTACCAACTGCATAGGGATTTATCTACTGCATAGGGATTTATCTACTCTTGCATAGGGATTTATCTACTGCATAGGGATTTATCCACTCTTGCATAGGGATTTATCTACTGCATAGGGATTTATCCACTCTTGCATAGGGATTTATCTACTGCATAGGGATTTATCTACTGCATAGGGATTTATCTACTCTTGCATAGGGATTTATCTACTGCATAGGGATTTATCTACTCCTGCATAGGGATTTATTTACTTTTGCATAGGGATTTACGTGTTCTGTGTAATTTATCTATCTATTGCCAGACGCCTTAATCTCGTAAGGGGTGGTCACAAACAAATCGCCTACATGTCGCCCTGTCCCCCACCATTTCACTGCCCTGCTCCCAGCTCACCCCCCCCCTCTCTCATATACCTCGCCACTCCATCCCTCCAT